>NC_062522.1:6211248-6258748 GCF_022655615.1 Tachysurus fulvidraco
ATGGGGGATTAGTTCTGGATAACTGGTGAATGTTTTTTTTTCTTTCCCAAAACAAGATATGACAGCAGAGAGGGTCCAGACATAACACATATATCATTGGACATCTACCGCAATGATTGTAATACAAGGATTTGTGTGTGTCCGCCTTCGTCTTGTCCATGCTGGGTGAACTGTTCTCTATTGACTTACAAACGGCAGGCATGTGTCCAGACGCAGTGCACTATTTTTCTGTAATAATAGCTAGCAGCCATAACGTTAAATTATTAATGGGGTCCATTCAATACAAACAGGTAGGCATGAACAACTACACACACACACACACACACACACACACACACACACACACACACACACACACACACACACACACACACACACACACACACACACACACACACACACACACACACACGCAGTGAGAGAGGTGACAGCCTGAGAAGACAGAAAGGGAAAGAGGGAATGCTTCATTGAACCGTTGCTCCTCCACTAACCCCTAACCCTAACCTTCATCACTTTTAAAACTCCTCTATGACTTGTCACATTATACATGTGTCATCTTCTGTCATATCCTGTCTCATGTCCTGTCTGCAGTTATTCCAGACGAGGAGTGAACAGGAGTCTAATTTCTCACCTTTAGTAGATAAAAATCTTTTCCCTTTGGATTTGATGGAAAATTTGAACCTTCAGTCATCTGATGATATCATAACAGGTGGAGCAGCAGCTGACCAATCAGAAGCTTTAGTTAAACTCCAAATGCACAACAACAGCAAACAACAATAATAATAATAATAATAATAAAGTATTAATAATATTAACAATATTAACATCAATATTAATATTCATATCAATATCCATATCGTTAATAATAATAATAATAATAATAATAATAATAATAATAATAATAATAATAATAATAATAATAATAATAATAATAACAAAACAGTCTAACAATATTATAATCTCCAAGAAATCCCAAATCATACAAAGAGGTCAACAGTCATGGATTGTACCATTATCTGATCAATAGAGGGTATGGGGGAAGTGGCAGGGCGACCCCTGCCCACCCTTCAGGGGGCTAAAATACCACCTCCCCCTCCCCCCCAATCAATTAGCTGCTAAGTAAAGGGATCTGTCCTCTGCAGCCTGACTGCACTGTAACTCAATCCGCCCTCTGTCCCTCTGCACAGAGAAATGGATCCTCCCAGAGTTACTGCACAGATAAAGAGCTAAATAAGGAGCACTTACATCACCATCAACTAGCCAAACACTCCCACACACACAGACATACAGCATGAGACAAAAAGTCGGCCACTAAATAGTGATTCAAGCAATCGAATGTGTAAAATTAGCCCAATCAGTATAATCTACACCACAGCGATATTAAATACTCAAATCTGATTGGTCACATGATTTTGAGTCATTTTCTGTAGCCGCAGCATTTCCATCACTGTATGAATTTCGCTTAAAACGTCCTAGAGTTTCTAACACACTACTGAACACACTGTGTATAGTGTGTTTCACTGGATTCTGTTTATTTTCAAAAAGTAGTATTTAGAATATCTGAATGTAATCCTTGTCTTTGGTTTTCATTCATTCATTCATTTATTTTCTACCGCTTATCCGAACTTCTCGGGTCACGGGGAGCCTGTGCCTATCTCAGGCGTCAACGGGCTGATGTTAAGGTGCACATTGTGTATTATTGTGTATTATCTCGATTTTTGGTTTAACTTTTTAGGAGTCACTCTGTCATACACACACTGAACTAGTTATGAGGACAATCATGACAGACACCAAACAACATACCCTAATATTTAATTTTCTTTTACACTATTTCATTTGATTGTATTTATATAACACATTTAACAAATCACGGTCATAAAGCATCTTTAGACAAGATTTTAACCAATCCTTGATGAGCAAGGACTTTATGGTGTCTGGGAAAAACTCCCTGAGAAGTCATGAAGAGAAACCAGACTCAAAAGTGAACCGGTCACATTGTGCTCAGGTCTTCATCAGCGAACATCTGAAGACTTCGGCAACTCAGAAATTTCTCTGACCTATTCATTCCTCAGGAGCTCCTGGTTATGTAATTACACTCAACTGTCCAGTTTCACCCAAATGAGGATGAGGTTCATTTCTGAGTCTGGTTCCTCTCAAGGTTTCTTCCTCACATCATCTCAGGGAGTTTTTCCTCACCACCGTCACCTCAGGCTTGATCATTAGAGATAGATGTTAGAGATTAATAATAACTTAATTTTAAATGTTATATTTTTATTCTGTTTCTATACTTCTGTAAAGCTTTGAGACAATGTCAAATGTTAAAAGTTCGATACATATAAATTTAATTGAATTGAATTAAACTGAAAAAAGAACGCTCCCATCAGGGTGTCATAGATCATGCTCAAAGTACAGCAGTGTGGAGTATAATTCTCGAGTATAAGCATCAGGGTCATTTTAGATTTCATTAGAATTAAAAAGTAAAATTTGTATCAAAGGTGTATTTGTATTTTATATGCAAAAATTTAAAAAACAAACAAAAAAAAACCAAAACACTTCACTCCAAATGACATGAACATGCCAGGATTCATATTAATGAGCCGTGTGGTGTCCTGTTAAACCTTTTTATTTTAGATTTATAAAATTCCTATAAATTTATGTCAATTTTATTATTTTTTCATACTTAATCCTATTATACAATTATTATATAAACAACTACTTAATTTTGGAATTTATTGTTTGACATTCAACTCTTTTCATATAAATAAGCCAATATTACAAAACAGTTGAAAATCGGTAAGTGTAACAAACAAATATCTTACACATCTGCCTATAAACACATTTAGAAAATTTGAATTCGTGCAGCAAATTGAATTTGTTCAACAACTTGACAACAAAATTTATTCAAATGTTCTTTACTCAGCGGTTGCTAGCATTAAATGGAATTAGCTCATTAACTTTCTAGCTAATTCTAGTTCGCTAACTTGCCAGCTCTGCTACTAGATTCATTTTAAATGACACAGTACCACGAAGTCACAAACAACTTTATGATTCTGGTGATATGAAGTAAAAGGAACACGGGACACGGGGACACGGCGCCGGCGGCGTGTCTCATTTCTTTGTGTTTACCGTCCCTGACAGTCAAGCGTCTGGTCGAGATGAGCTCGAGCACTCAAGCGAGCGACAGAGGAGAGGACAGAGAAATATTTTATAGTTCAGAGAGTCAACACAGGAATCAGAACGATCCGACGGAGGAAGCCTGAGATCTGCGTCCTGCTTAATTCAACACCGCCAGCTGTGAGCCAATTCCCACCCGCTTCTGATAAAAAAACATTCCATATTAATTAAGACTTTTAATTAATAATACATCAGCATTCAGGATGCGAAAGGAAACTTTTTCACTTGTGACCTTATCCCTGTGAGGCAGATTTACATACAGTAAATGATGTTCTACTGAATTCTTTTTGAGCCTAGATTTTGTTTTTAATTGTTATTGTAATAGTTGCTAATGAATATCTGTTGTTTTTTTGCTAACACTTTGGCTAAAACTCATCAGCATGTCACTATACATACAGTAATCATGCGTATAAATATCTTTGAGCTGTTGATGATTACTTATAAGAGTGTTAAGCACTTATAAACTCTTATAAAGCATTAATAACACACTGCAAGTAATTTATCATACTCTTTCAGTACTAAATAATCCTAATAATATAATAATTATTATGAAGCACCTGTAATATTTCTGTGTATTTTCACAGACAATAAACATGCGTAAAAGATTTATCAGTTGCTTTTAGGGCATAAGATATAAATAGGATTTATTTGGACACAGACAAAGCGTGAGCATGAGGACGTGAGTGTTTTTCTTTTTTTTTTTTGACCTTATTGAAGAATCCCAGTCAAGGTCCATCCTTGAAGTCATCTGTCCAGCGCCATCAATATTTTTCACTTTTGCCAATTCGACATATTTTCCTCAGACAGTAACATGTGTAAGTCTTAACACGACCACTAATAAGGTCTAACACCTGCTATCGACTCGGTTAGTGACCCTCCGTCCTGCCATTTATGTCAATAAAACCACACTTTACCTTTGTTCTACAGTAAACATCAACACGCTAATCCTAGTATGTGTTGATTTTGTCCTCGGTGTCCCCTTGAGACTGATAATTGGTGTAATGGACAGAATTAGATTGGTTGTGATGTGTCTGTAGAGACCAAAGCACCTCATTTTAAACCCCTTCTCTTTGTTGACCTTATGACCTGCGATAATAAAGTGACCGTAAATCAAAGGGTACAAAGTAAACCACCAAATACAATCGACTGTCCTGTGTGTGTATGAGAAGACACTAACCTGACATACTGTATGGAGACATCGACAGCGATCGTAATGCATACATGGGTTTCATTTCAGACTTGGGTTGCTACATAAGCAGCATTTTAGTAATATTCATTTTCCTGTTTATGTTGCATAGTCATGTCATGTGGTAGCTCAGTGGTTAAGGGGTTGGGCATGTTGCATTTTTTTTCGAGAAAACTACGTGGGTTTTCGAGAAATTTCCAGCCCAGGATTCCTCTTTAAATCTCCTTCCGATGAAGACACATATGTACCGAGTTACTAAGAGAGCTGTACTCATTTTCGACACGTGAATCTCGAGGTTTTTGGCCAAACATGTGTTTTGATGACATCACTGGAGTCTACAGAAAATCTGTGGATATTTAACAATTGCGAGATTCTCAGAATATTACATCGTTTTCTTGACATAAAGTTTTGCACAAACTTCTACAGCAGAAAATGAGACAAACCAAATACTAAGAATCGACAAATTTCAAAATTATGTTTTTCACAACAAAAGTTGCTTTCAGTAATTATTTAAACAAACTAAATTAATTAAATAAACTACAAAAAGTAAGAATGACATCTGTATCTATTTTTACAGTTGTATAAAAAAGTTTATAGAGCACAGGGTCATCATACAGCACCTCTGGAGCAGGGAGGAATAGGGCCTTTCTAAAGGGCCCAACAGTGGCAGCTTGGCAGTAATGGAGCTTGAACCCTGATCCACTCTACCCACCAATGCCCCTTAGGCAGAATACTGTATGTGAAGGCAGGTCGATTAAAGATGCTATGTATCTGAGTGTTTGTCAGGCTGCAGAATAAAAGGTTCAGATGAACGAACGTCTTCGGTGCAGTGTTTGTTAATCTAAGGTTCTTCAACACAACGCAGGAGAAATGATTCTTAACTGGTTTGGTGCTGTGTACAACTGTGTGACCGCACCGGTTCCATAAAGCAATGTGACATAAATGTCATTTTTACAATATGAATTATGCCACAAATGGGAAATGAAATTTGACTTGAAATAACAACAGTCGCTATCCGAATTATTTTGGTTTGAATGATTAAAATGTTCTTATTATTAAAACTTAATCAAAATCTAGAGTTGATCAAAATATTTCTCTCTTCGTTCAAGTATCAGAAACGATCAGTGATCACTTGGCATGAAAGTTTTACATTAAGATGAAGTCACATTAAAAAAAAATGATCTGAAAGAAGCTCCACTTTATATTGTGTTCATAAGAGTGCACACTTCTTTAGAGTAGTGTTCTTTAATTAGAGATGAGAATGAGATGGCAGCCGTAATGGAGTCATACAACAAAGAAAGCACTTAATGAACATGCAGCAGGCTTCACAAATACCCAGTGAACCGTGTGTGTGTGTGTGTGTGTGTGTGTGTGTGTGTGTGTGTGTGTGTGTGTGTGTGTGTGTGTGTGTGTGTGTGTGTGTGTGTTATGCTAATTTCTAACTCCCTTCTGTGAATAATTGATGTACAGTAGACCAGTCAAAAGCAAATGAGATGCTGCATTGCTTCCCAAACCTCTCTCTCTGTCTCTCTCTCTCTCTCTCTCTCTCTCTCTCTCTCTCTCTCTCTCTCTCTCTCTCACACACACACACACGCACACGCACACGCACACGCACACACACACACACACACACACACACACACACACACACACAGAACTAATATGTCAAACATGAAGTCTTCTTTGTTCTTTTTGTTTCATTCTCACTAAAACGTGATGATAGATAGATAGATAGATAGATAGATAGATAGATAGATAGATAGATAGATAGATAGATAGATAGATAGATAGATAGATAGATAGATAGATAGATAGATAGATATAGATAGATAGATATACTTGCTTGCTTAGATATACTTGCTAGTTAAATGTTAAATGCAGTAAGGGCTGCTGTTTGTGTAGTTCTTCTGCTTTTATTTTAACACCTTATTTAACACACAACAACATTTGTGATAGTGCCAAAAAGAAGTAAAAAAAAGTACTGACAATGAACAGAATTCTTCTTCTTCACTGTGTATTGACTACAGGAAAGAATTAGAGATTTCTATTATTTGGCAGACGCACTTATCCAGAGTGACTTACATTATCTCACTTTTTTATACAGCTGAGCAATTGAGGGTTAAGGGCCTTGCTCAGGGGCCCAACAGTGGCAGCTTGGTGGACCTGGGATTAAACTCACAACCTTCTGATTGGTAGCCCAACACCTTAACCACTAGGCTACCACATGCCACATGCTATCAGACTGTAACTGTGTCCTGCTAAATCAATGCTTCATTTAGAGCTTTCAGAACTTCCTGCTCCTGATTCTTTCAGAACTACTGGCAGCTGCGACAGGCTTTATTGGCGTCTGTTGTGGCAACAAATGCTTGATTTTGCAAAATTTGCGATGCATCTTAAAGTATTTATGTGCTTTTTTTTGTAGAAAATTATTCAAATTGCAAGCAGAGGCTTCTTCTTTTAAGAAGAAGCCTGTATGTAACCAGTTCACAACCAGTTCACTGTTCGCAACCAGTATGTAACACTGCCTGCGAAAGCTCTACTCATGTTGAATGGAAAACAGCTTTGGCTGAACGTGCACTTTGATGATGTCACATGACACGTCTGAACCTGATTCTGCAGAAAATCTACATCAGTTGTGAAACATTTTAAGTTCTATCGATTATTACTGAGTGTATTTCATTTTATTTTTATTTTTATGATGGTGAAATCGTGACATCCTGGAGAGATCCTACTGGGAAGTTTACGTCACCCTTGTGAGCACCTTACAGATGGTAGCTTAGGGGTTAAGGTGTTGGACCACTGATTGAAAGTTTGTGAGTTCATATTCCAAGTCCACCAAGCATCCATTGCTGGGTCCTTGAGCAAGGCCCTTAATGCTCAGTTGTATAAAAGATGAGATAAAAATGGAAGCCAAATGCCATAAATGTCACAATTTATGCCATTTTGCTCAGCCAGTCGAGTGATCCAGTTGGATTTCTGCTCCGTCTGGAGGTCATCTGAATAAGCAGTATTTATTAATGGTGACAAGGTGTTGAACGCAAACCTAGAGACAGAACGAGAAAAATGCACTTCACTTTTACTGATTCCAATGGAACTAGGTTCAGATGTTATTGTCTATCCCTGGTTTTATACCTAGTTGATCCATCCTGATGCCCTACCCCTGGTTGGAGACTCATCGTTTGGTCACTTTTGGGCTTGGGTCTTCATCAGGGAACCTTTCAAGTCTTTGGGAGGAAGGAATTAGTGTTAAGTCTGTGATGAACTCAGAAATGACTTTGACCTGCTAGTTTCTCAGGAGCTCTTGGTTGTAGAAAGGACATTATTTACATTGACATTATTTCCTGTTCGGTTTCACACAAATGAGGGTGAGGTTCACTTCTGAGTCTGGTTCCTCTCAAGGTTTCTTCCTTATATCATCTCAGGGAGTTTTTCCTCACCACCGTCACCTTAGGCTTGATCATTAAGGATACATTTCAGATATAATAAGAAACTTTATTTGAATTTTTTTAAAATTTTTTATTCTGTTTCTTTAGCTGCTTTTAGACAATATGAATTGTTAAAGACATCTTACTGACTCTCCAGAATCTCTCCAGATGTTCCCTGGAGCTCTGCCCTTCACTTTGCCAAGATCTGGTCCATTGCACTTGGTTCATGGCTTCTACCAATGTCTCTACTCTATAATACAGAAAAAAACACTCCCTCCTTTTCTTCTATGGCAATAGAGAAGATGAATTTGCTGTTTCTTCTGCAACAATGCGGAAAAGGAACTGACCTTAATGACAGGAAGTGGTACAGGAAGTAATTGTTTCCCCGCTGCTTATTTCACTCCATGTTGAAGGAATCCTGCTCTAGAGGAAGAGAATAAATAACCCGCAGTGTTTCCATATCTCGTGAGCTTCGATCTTATTGACATGGTTCTGCAGTTAGGGCAAGGCCTGTCGAAGATGATCCACTCCAAATAATTTGGATATTGATTGTGTCCATCATCCAACTCCACTGAGGCCTGGCAACACAAAGCGTGTGCAATTCTGTGCTGAGGTAAAAGAGGTTAGGGAAAGTTCAAGAAGTCACAAACATGCTGGTCTTTGGACTGTTCTGGTGTGAAGAGTAACACAACCAGGACAACATGATAGTGACAACACAACCAGGGCAACGTGACCCTTACAACACAACCAGGACAACATGACCCTTACAACACAACCAAGAGAACATGACCGTGACAACACATCCAGGACAACATGATAGTGACAACACAACCAGGGCAACATGACCGTGACAACACAACCAGGGCAACATGACCGTGACAACACAACCAGGGCAACATGACCGTGACAACACAACCAGGAAACAGAACTATGACATCATGAACATAACAACACATCCAGGACAACATGACCGTGACAACACAACCAGGGCAACATGACCCTTACAACACAACCAGGGCAACATGACCGTGACAACACAACCAGGGCAACATGACCCTGACAACACAACCAGGGCAACATGACCCTGACAACACAACCAGGGCAACATGACCCTGACAACACAATCAAGAGAACATGACCGTGACAACACAACCAGGACAACATGACCGTGACAACACAACCAGGACAACATGACCCTGACAACACAACCAGGACAACATGACCGTGACAACACAACCAGGGCAACATGACCCTTACAACACAACCAGGGCAACATGACCCTGACAACACAACCAGGGCAACATGACCCTTACAACACAACCAGGGCAACATGACCCTGACAACACAACCAGGACAACATGACCCTGACAACACAACCAGGACAACATGACCCTTATATTACAAACAATACAACATGATAGTGACAACAGAACCAGGACAACAGAACCGTGACAACACAACCAAGACAACATGACCTTTACAACACATCCAAGAAAAATGAACTTGATAACACAATCAAGACAACATGAGCGTCTCAACACATCCAGGACAACAAGACCGTGAAAACACATCCACGAAAACATGACAGAGACAACACAACCATTGCAACACAACCAGGACAACACATCCAGGACAACACATCCAGGACAACATGACCGTGACAACACAACCAAGACAACATGACCGTGACAACACAACCAGGACAAGATGACTGTAACAACACAACCATGTCAACATGATCATAACAACAGAACCATGACAACACAACCAGGACAACATGACTGTGACAACACAACCAGGACAACAGAACCGTGACATCATGACCGTGAAAACACATCCAGGACAACAGAACTATGACATCATGACCATAACAACACATCCAGGACAACATGACCCTTACAACACAACCAGGGCAACATGACCCTGACAACACAATCAAGAGAACATGACTGTGACAACACAACCAGGACAACATG
This sequence comes from Tachysurus fulvidraco, assembly GCF_022655615.1. Lineage (NCBI taxonomy): Eukaryota > Metazoa > Chordata > Actinopteri > Siluriformes > Bagridae > Tachysurus > Tachysurus fulvidraco. Next base: position 6,221,010 of record NC_062522.1, read on the forward strand.
ACTGTGACAACACAACCAGGACAACATGACCGTGAAAACACAACCAGGACAACATGACCCTGACAACACAACCAGGACAACATGACCCTGACAACACAACCAGGACAACAGAACCGTGACAACACAACCAAGACAACATGACCTTTACAACACATCCAAGAAAACATGACCTTGATAACACAACCAAGACAACATGAGCGTCTCAACACATCCAGGACAACAAGACCGTGAAAACACATCCAAGAAAACATGACAGAGACAACACAACCATTGCAACACAACCAGGACAACACATCCAGGACTACATGACCATGACAACACAACCAAGACAACATGACCGTGACAACACAACCAGGACAAGATGACTGTGACAAGACAACCATGTCAACATGATCATAACAACAGAACCATGACAACACAACCAGGACAAGATGACTGTGACAAGACAACCATGTCAACATGATCATAACAACAGAACCATGACAACACAACCAAGACAACATGACTGTGACAACACAATCAGGACAATACAACAAGGAGAACATGATCATGACAACACAACCAGGACAACCGAATAGTACAAGATAACTGTGACAACACAACCAGGACAACCAAATAGGACAAGATAACTGTGACAACACAACCAGGACAACCAAATAGGACAAGATAACTGTGACAACACAACCAGGACAACACGACCAAGAAAACATGACCGTGACAACACAACCAGGACATCATGACCATGACAACACAACCAGGACATCATGACCATGACAACACAATCAGAACAAACAAATAGGACAAGATAACTGTGACAACACAACCAGGACAACCAAATAGGACAAGATAACTGTGACAACACAACCAGGACAACCGAATAGGACAAGATAACTGTGACAACACAACCAGGACAACCAAATAGGACAAGATAACTGTGACAACACAACCAGGACAACCGAATAGGACAAGATAACTGTGACAACACAACCAGGACAACCGAATAGGACAAGATAACTGTGACAACACAACCAGGACAACCAAATAGGACAAGATAACTGTGACAACACAACCAGGACAACACAACCAAGAGAACATGACCGTGACAACACAACCAGGACATCATGACCATGACAACACAATCAGAACAACACAACCAAGAGAACATGACCGTGACAACACAAACAGGACAACAAGTCCATGACAACACAACCAGGATAACATGACCCTGACAACCAAATAGGACAAGATGACCATGACAACACAACTAAGAGAACATAACCATGACAACACAACCAGGATAACACAACCTAGAAAAAAATGACCATGACAACCAAATAGGACAAGATGACCATGACAACACAAACAGAACATGTGGTACTGTGCAAAATTGTGTATGTGACAAATAAATTTGAACTTGTCTTTATATTTACTTGCTAACACCATAACAGGAAGAGAAAAGTCAGAAGAGAAGGAGGACAAGTGTGAGAACCTTTTACAGGAAACAAGTGTAGCACCGTCAGGTGACGTGAACCAATTTCCTTGAGCGCATCCTCAAATGTGTCTGAGCTCCTGAGCTGAACTTTGCAATACGGTAATAACTGGTTTCCTTCATCAGAGCCTCCGTTCCTAGGAATACATAGACCATAAAGCTGGAGCGATGACTCAGCAGTTAGGGTTCTGGACCACTGATGAGATCGTCACAAGTTCAGATCCATGTGACTGAGTGAAGCCCCAGTCGGCAAAAAAAAACATGTGAATAAATCTACAAATTAAAAGCAGAGAATGTCAGAATGAAAAATAGAAATGAAACACAATCGTCACTGAACACATGCTAAGGATGGTTAAAAACACACACACACACACACACACCTTATACACACAGATTCACTCATTTTGTTTTTGTTAGTGTGTGTGTGTGTGTGGTTTCTAAATGTGCTTATGTTAGGAATTAGATAAGTTCTCCTCTGCAGTCATTAACAGACTAGCACAAGGTCAGCACACACACACACACACACACACACACACACACACACACACACACACACACACACACACACACACACACACACACACACAGCCCTTGCTACACAGATACACATCTTTGAAAGGCTGAACTCAATCAATAATGGAAAAACAGAGAGGCTTCCTCACAATGGATGCATTTGAGACAGATCCAGGGCAGGAGAAACATTAAGAAAACGATAAAAAAAAAAAATCAGATATAAAGCCTCGATATAATAAAACCTCTCTTATGATCTAGCAAATCATTTTGTGATCTAGAAAAAGTGTGAAAGTTAACAGTACTGAATAAAGTGGCTATACTTTAGAAAAAAAACACACACACACGCACACACACACACACACACACACACACACACACACACACACACACACACACACACACACACACACACACACACACACACACACTTTTCGTAAATGGAATACTTGTGCTTTAAGATCTCATTCTTAAATAAATGATTATCCTCTGCATCACTTCCAGTTCCCTGCTACTAACTTTGGGGAGGTGTGGCCTAAAGGGGTGGGGCACAGCCACTGGCCCCGCCTCACACTGTGCAATTCACTTCATGTTTATCGATTACAGTAAGTCCTTCCGAATGCAAAACCACATCTCCAATCTGATGACATTACTGAAGACCTCGATGTGTTTGAGGAAGATATTTACAGGAAAGGTCTGTGGGTGGCGTCTGATGCTCGTAGCTACAGCAGAAAAACTACAACAGCAAACTTCACACATCTAACATGCTTTGGCTGACAGTCTAGGGTCAGGAGTTTTCAGTCAATCTGTTCCTTTTCTTTTAAATCAAAATGCCAGTTTTATATAAATAAATATAGGGCTTCTTACACAGGAAATAGATTCCCCTGGGTCCTAGTGAACTCCTGGTTAATGCAATCCTGGGTTATCATGTTGGACAGTTTCACACTGCTCATACGTAACCCGGGGGTTAGCGATTAATCTTAATCTAACGTTTCACACTCTACCTTCCTAAATCATGGATTAACCATCTTCTTATTCACATATTTATGGATAAATCCTGCACGTGAAAACTTTAAATAACGACTCGTCTCACACTTTGACATCATTGAGAAAAAAGTTTGTCGCTCTGCATCTGAGCAGGTTTTGTTATCTTTCACAGCTTTATCATTGTTTTTGCAGTTTTGAAGTTTGTTGTGCATTTACCCATGCATTTCTTCCTTGACATGTACCTCATTTTATAGTGTGACACATTTGCCCCTCGCTATGAAGCTCTACTACTTTAACTACCAAACCATATTAGGTTTATAAGTTTTGCTACGTCCTGATTTTCATGTAACACAATCAACGCTGTTCCGTTACTGATTAGGTGTCTGTAGCTAAGCAACAAACCGCTGCAACGAAAGATTCTAACATTTCAACTTTTCACACTGTTCTTTTGGCACCGCAATGAATCAACAAATGAAAGAACAAATGAATGAATGAAAGAATTCATTAATTGCTTAATTGCTTAATGAATGAATGAATGAATTAATCAATGAATTAATTACTGCGTGAATGAATGAATGAATGAATGAATGAATGAATAGCCAAACAAGCACATACATTAATTAACGAAGAAATGAACGAATGAATAAATGAATAGACAAACAATTGCCTGAATGAATGAACGAATGAACGAATGAATGAATAGACAAACAAACAAAAAACAAACACATACCTAAATCAACGAAGAAATGAATAAATGAATAGACAAACACATGTCTGAATGAATGAATGCCTGAATGAATGAATGAATGAATGAATAAATGAATGAATTAATGAACGAATTAACGAATGAATAGACAAACAAACACATACATTAATTAATGAAGAAATGAACGAATGAATACATGAATAGACAAAGAAATGCCTGAATGAATGAATGAATGAATGAATGAATGAATGAATGAATGAATGAATGAATGAATAGACAAACAAACAAAAAACAAACACATACCTAAATTAACGAAGAAATTAATGAATGAATAAATGAATAGACAAACACATGTCTGAATGAATGAATGCCTGAATGAATGAATGAATTAATAGACAAACAAAAAACAAACACGTACCTATATTAATGAAGAAATGAATGAATGAATAAATGAATAGAGAAACACATGTCTGAATGAATGAATGAATGGATGAATGAATGAATGAATGAATGAACAAGCAAGCAAACAAACACCAACAAATAAATAAATATATAAAACAAATATTAGAGAAAGCATTTTTAGGTTTGAGTTACAGCTGGAACGGCTGTTATGAAAGTTCAGACACACCTTCTCACTCAAAGAGTTTTCTTTATTTTCATGACTATGAAAATTGTAGATTCACACTGAAGGCGTCAAAACTATGAATTAACACGTGTGGAATTATATACGTACATAACAAAAAGGTGTGAAACAACTGAAAATATGTCATATTCTAGGTTCTTCAAAGTCGCCACCTTTTGCTTTGGTTACTGCTTTGCACACTCTTGGCATTCTCTTGATGAGCTTCAAGAGGTCGTCACCTGAAATGGTCTTCCAACAGTCTTGAAGGAGTTCCCAGAGATGCTAGGCACTTGTTGGCCCTTTTGCCTTCACTCTGCGGTCCAGCTCACCCCAAACCATCTCGATTGGGTTCAGGTCCGGTGACTGTGGAGGCTAGGTCATCTGGTGCAGCACCCCATCACTCTCCTTCATGGTCAAATAGCCCTTACACAGCCTGGAGGTGTGTTTGGGGTCATTGTCCTGTTGAAAAGGTGGTGTGTCCAAACTTTTGGAAGGTGTGTCCAAACTTTTGGAAGTGTGTCCAAACTTTTGGTCTGTACTGTATATACTCTAGTTAACTAGTGTTTTTAGCTTTGATTAAAAGAGATAATACATTAAAAATGGGGTTGATATTCTTTCTGTAATAAATGTGTACATTCCTATTAAAGCTGCCAATATTTTTTTTTCCAGGTGAAAATATTTTTTAGCATTTTGACCACGCAGTATTATAACCAATAAGGACAATTTCTGCCTCGAACATGAACACGGCTTGTTATTCTCAGGTAATCGACCGCTCTGTAAATTTTGCTTGGTTAAGCGAGATTAAGCCGGTTGGATTTTTTTGGCTGTTAAAGCTGCTGTTAATTATTAACTTTGGATCTTTAAAATTCTTTATCCATCTTATTGACTAGAAGTTTTCAACACAATCCTCATTAGAAATCATAAATCATAGATTTGAGATGTTACACTTTTGTAAACAAACAAATTAAAACTGTAAGACATTTGTGTAACTGATGAGCACCTTATGAATGTTAATTAGCTGAATTCAGACATTGACAGTCATCTGACTGAAGTATTTAATGCACCAGAATATTCCATCAGTTGCTGCAACAATATTACAGCATGTCACATTATGAGCAGTTTGTGCGAGTGTGATGAATCCAACGCTGTTATTTTGTGAATAACACAACAAAGTGCAGTGAACACACACTAACACACTCCTCTGCATTGTTAACCCATGGAGCTCGGACAGATCGGATACACAGATTGCATCATTCATACGGTTAACAAGTGATCAATAAGTAATCTCGGCATGCCTCGGGCTCTTTATCGTCTTCTGAGGGCACATTAGTGCAGCCTGTCATTTACATCTCAATAAGCATGTGTGTGTGTGTGTGTGCTTCTGCTGCGTCATTGTGAACTCCGTGGCTCCGTGTGTCGCCCATGTTACACACTCGCAGGAGACATCATTTCCAGGTCGTGACCTCTGGAGATGTCGATAGAGAAGGTTTGATTCGTTAGTGAGCTCATTAACCCTCATGCTCTTTTAAAGCTATGACGATAAACCCTGTGTGTGTAATTTTTTGTCCTTGTAAATCACTGGTTATTAAAGTATTGGCACCCTGACGATTATTAACACTCGGCACAGCCTCTCCTGGAGAGAATAAGTAGCATACGATCATTTGAAAGGAACTGTAAAAGTGGAAAGATCAACCCCAGAGCCATCACAAAGCTCAGGAGTAGTAAGGAAGAGATAAATGTCTTAATAAATGAAGGTCTTATTAAGAGAATTCTCTCATGTCAGATCAAGAGAACGGCACATAGGGCCTTATAACTGGCCCCTACTGGTCTTAATGAATAGACTGCTATTAGTAGCATCACAAATATCCTGTCTAGTTCTCTGTTAGATGCGAGAAATTGGTACAATACGTGACCTGTGTGTACAATAATAACCAGGGTTGCCAGATCTACACAAAACTCCAAAGGAGTCTCACTTTAAAGCCTTTATTTATGGTCATTTTCGAAAATAAATAAATTAATAAATAAATAAAAAATGATTAGATTTAAGATAAAAAAAAGTCTGTTCCAACGGTTCATATGTATATTTGGTATGTGATAAAATTATGCAACTGGCAACCCTCCCTATACTGCTTTATGCAATATAATAAAAATTGTCTTAGCAAGTTCAAATATCTTGAACATACTCCTAAAGGTCTACATTTCGTATTAAAAAGACTAGAAAGAACCCAAATCTAAGAATATTAAATCTATTTTTAGGCAGATTTCACTATTTTTAAGCTTTAAATAGTCTTGTTGGTAGTTTATGTTACTGAGTTTGAGCATTCATTTAAAGGAAGAAATACAAATAAGATATAGACACTGAAATCAGCATGAGCATTATCTTTAAAATGATAAAATATGCCTAGAAATAATTTGCTTTATTGTAATCATATAATAAGTATTAGTAAATCAATTTGACTTAAATTAAAATTATATATATATATATATATATATATATATATATATATATATATATATATATATATATATATATATATATTAGATACAGATATATATATCTGTGTGTGTGTGTGTGTGTGTGTGTGTGTGTGTGTGTGTGTGTGTGTGTGTGTGTGTGTGTGTGTTAGAACAAGTCAAATACATCAAATGGAAAAGATCATTAGTCTTAATTCTTTTAAACAAATGCTTCTTTTTCAAGATAGAGACAAACTAAAAGTGTTAAATATATTTAAATATTTAAATACATTTATATTTATTTAAATAAATATTTTTCTGATGATTCGAACATTTGAACGGGATCCCCTTTGTAAAGCCAAATTGTAATCCTAACCTACCGGCAGAGGCAAATGTGAACGTCCAAATGTGATATATCTAATAATTATTAGATGTCTCTTACAAAGGATTGAAAGATTTCACATAATATTCATACACTTCATGTGAATGGCATTAAGCTTTATATTCACATTTTTTAAATAAATACATTTTATATAATAGCGATTTTAAGTGGAAGTTTCACTTGACTATATACGTCTCAGGAACTTTTTCTTCATTAGCTTGCTCATTAGAGCTAAATATAAATACATGTCACATTTTCCTGTAAAATTCTATATTCCTGTAAAGATACTTAAAGATAATTGAATATTATCCTTTGTATTACTTCTGTTTTTCTGCTACACAATTAATAAAATCTTAACCTCCTGGCAGAGGCAAATAGGTTTTAGGTAGAAGGATGCTAGTAAAACTCATCTTGACAGAAACGGGACGATGCTAAAGACAAATCTTGATTTATTATCAGTGAAAACAATTTGGATGAATTTGATTTGAAACATTCTTGGTTTTGAATAATTTTTAGAAGCACTGTATTAAAAAAAATCTAAAGAATCTAAAGATCCTATTATGAGAAGGATCGTTGTTATAGTGTACAGTACAGACCAAAAGTTTGGACACACCTTCTCATTCAAAGAGTTTTCTTTATTTTCATGACTATGAAAATTGTAGATTCACACAGAAGGCATCAAAACTATGAATTAACACGTGTGGAATTATATACGTACATAACAAAAAAGTGTGAAACAACTGAAAATACGTCATATTCTAGGTTCTTCAAAGTCGCTTTTGCTTTCATTACTGCTTTGCACACTCTTGGCATTCTCTTGATGAGCTTCAAGAGGTCGTCACCTGAAATGGTCTTCCAACAGTCTTGAAGGAGTTCCCAGAGATGCTTAGCACTTGTTGGCCCTTTTGCCTTCACTCTGCGGTCCAGCTCACCCCAAACCATCTCGATTGGGTTCAGGTCCGGTGACTGTGGAGGCCAGGTCATCTGGTGCAGCACCCCATCACTCTCCTTCATGGTCAAATAGCCCTTACACAGCCTGGAGGTGTGTTTGGGGTCATTGTCCTGTTGAAAAGGTGGTGTGTCCAAACTTTTGGAAGTGTGTCCAAACTTTTGGTCTGTACTGTATATACTCTAGTTAACTAGTGTTTTTAGCTTTGATTAAAAAAGATAATACATTAAAAATGGGGTTGATATTCTTTCTGTAATAAATGTGTACATTCCTATTAAAGCTGCCAATATTTTTTTTCCAGGTGAAAATATTTTTTAGCATTTTGACCACGCAGTATTATAACCAATAAGGACAATTTCTGCCTCGAACATGAACACGGCTTGTTATTCTCAGATAATCGGTCGCTCTGTAAATTTTGCTTGGTTAAGCGAGATTAAGCCGGTTGGATTTTTTTTTTCTTTCTCAGGGACAGCTCAGGGATCCTGGAGCAGGTTAGATATGTTTGTTCTTTTGTTTTCTTTCCATCGGTCGTGTCCCTTGTTTTCCCTGGTGTGTGTGATCCTGATTATAAATACTGTATATCCCAGCTGTATAATGCTTGGTGCTGCGTAAGTTGCTTGTCTTGCCTCTGGCCTGCCTCTCTCACAGGCCACACAATTACCGTTACATATAACCCGTCTCCGTAGCCGCCTAAACACCCCGAAGTTTCTGTTACCTCTTGTGTATAACGAGCCAAAACATCCACAGGGTTGTAACGTTTTTTTTCATAGTTCAAAATTGTGTTATTCGTGTTGTTTTGTTAAGTGAAGTTTTCCCAGGCTGACGCACCACATTATATCTTTTAGTCTGGATGGTTATGGTTTGTTTGCCACATGTGGCCTGGATTCTACCATTTTACCCAGATCATATCAGATTTCCCATATATGCTTTGCTTACTTTGTTCCATTTATATTGTATCATACAGATGTTTACTGAATATTGTATAGTTTTGTCTCTATCACTACACTGATTATGACCACCTTCCTTATATTGTGTTAGTCCCCGTTTTGCTGCCAAAGCAGCCCTGACCCCTCAAGTCATGGACTCCACTAGACCCCTGAAGGTGTGCTGTTATTTTTGGCACCAGGATGTTAGCTGCAGATCCTTTAAGTCCTGGAAGTTGTGAGCTGGGGCCTTGTTTGTTCAGCACATCGCACAGATGCTCGATTGGATTGAAATCTAGGTAATTTTGAGGCCAAGTCAACACCTCACACTCATTGTTCCTGAACCATTTTTGTTTTGTGGCAAGGCGCATTATCCTGCTGAAGGAGGCCACAGCCATCCATGAATACCATTTACATGTAAGGGTGTACATGGACTGCAGTAATGCTTAGGTATGTGGTACATGTCAAAGTAACCTCCACATGGATGGAGTACCCAAGGTTTCCCAGCAGACCATTGCCCAAAACATCACACTGCCTCTGCTAGGTTGCCTAGAGAGAGAGAAAGTCGTGGCCTAATGGTTAGAGAGTTTGACTCCTAACCTTAAGGTTGTGGGTTTGAGTCTCGGGCCGGCAATACCACAACCGAGGTGCCCATAAGCAAGGCACCAAACCCCCCCAACTGCTCCCCGGGCGCCGCAGCATAAATGGCAGCCCACTGCTCCGGGTGTGTGTTCACGGTGTGTGTTCACTGCTGTGTGTGTGCACTTTGGATGGGTTAAATGCAGAGAACGATTTCTGAGTATGGGTCACCGTACTTAGCTGTATGTCATGTCACTTTCAGAAAGAGTGAGAGATAGACCCCCAGACAGACCCCTTAAAATGGCCGATCCCCTGATAAGTGCATTTTTAAATAACAGAGGAATACTAATGATGTCTTCGGAGCGATCAGTAATTGTGAAAAAATCTTGCTACTTGACATAAAACAATCCTTTGGTTCATTGGACCACTGAATTATTACTGCCCCTACTGGTCAACAATGGGAATTGCAAATACTAATAGATGCCCATTGTGGTGAGAATCACACTACCCTGTGCTGGAAGAGTTATTTATGTGGTTGGCAGCCAGGGTTGTTATAAAGAGTCTTAGATTTATAGCAAATCAACAGAATCAAATATAATAAAATCTTCAAATTCAGGCAAAGTACAAAACAGAGGGAGCATCTCAATACGCTTCCTATCTCCCTTAATCTCCCTTCATCAGTGAATATCTGAAGAATTCGGCATGAAGGACTTGGGTCTGTAATGAACTCTAAAAATAACCCTAGAAATAACTCTAACCTGATAGTTCCTCAGGAGCTCTTGGTTGCCTAATTCCACTCGTCTACAAATGGTTGAACAAAGGACATTATTTACATTTACATTATTTACTGTCCAGTGTCACCCAAATGAGGATGAGTTCCACTTCTGAGTCTGGTTCCTCTCAAGATTTCTTCCTTGGTATCTGTTTCCTTTCACATTTAACCCCTTATATTTAAAATAATAAAACTCTTAAACAAAGAGCTTAAACATTAAGATCTCTCAATCTCTCCATCTCTGAGGACCGTAACACAACAAGACTGACTGTGTGACAGCGTGCAACGTGGTGTGACATGGTGCTACATGGTTCTCTGGCTGTATCGCCCCACCCGGTGCTCCCCAAAGCAGATGGAGACACTCTTTGGGGAGCGAGGGAGACAGAAAGAAAGAGAGGGACAGGAGTGTGCACTTACAAATGAGCAGAGTTTTATGGTTTTATTGCTCCTGATGCTCAGGGCTTCCATACAGCTGTAGGGACAAAACAACGACCTGATAATGATTAACATCCAGCTCAGTGTGACTTCCAAGCTTAATGATGTCTCTACTTTATTAATGGAAATGTGGGAGTCATATCAGCCAAATGTGCTTTATAGAGTCCAACAGACTGTGGTCCCACTCCAAATCAAGGTGCTAGCAACTGAGGTTATTTAGCTAAAGTTTTGAGTGCCTCTCTGTGTGATAACACCTTATTTTATGGAACTTTTCGCTAGTAAGCAACTCCACATGGCACAATTCATAAATTATTTAATATTTGAATCTATTAAACAAATCAGCTAGCTAGCTTAATAGTTTAAAACTGTGCTACAATCTTTACACAAATGACTCATTCTTAGCACAATTTTGTTTATACACTCAAAAAGACAGCTAGCTATATTTATTTACATATTTATATATAAACGTTTATTCAGCTAGCTACTTCAAACAGCACATTTATTTGATTTATTTATTGTGTTATTCTATTAAAAATATTAGCTAGCTAGCTTGATAGTTCACTAACAAATTTTAAGTAACTATCTTATTGTCATCGCTTTATTTGTTGCTCATTTTAGTCACACTAACGACAGCTAGATATAATTCATACCTTACAATAGGGAGCTTTTAGTTAAAGGCAGGGTCTCAGATTTTTGAGAAATGCTTCAGAAAACTGAGTCAGGCCGAATAATAAACAAAAATCAAAACAAAAATCAAAACAAACGTGTAGCCAATGAGCAGAAAGGGGCGGGGCTTGTCAATATGCGGCGGAGATAGTGTTCAGTGCGCATGTGTGACATTAGCAGAAAGCGGTTTTAACATTGACATGGAAGATAAAAACAAAGAAAGAAAGAGAAGAAAGGCTTACGATAAGGCAAGAAGTAGGACGTGTTAATATAGGATCAGCTTTCCAGCGCTGGAGAGAACTGAAGGAGCAGGAAGTTGGCCACATATTCACAGGTTGGAGTTTCCCGAGTCAATAACTCCTGAGCTAAATGCTGTTACTACACAAATAACACCTCTTTTCTATCGTAGTAATGTAGAGAGGCAGCTACAACCGTGTTTTGTGTAGTAACAGCATTTAGCTCAGGAGTGTTACTGACTCAGGAAATTCAACTTTACTTAAGACGCCGAGGCGCTTTTTTCCTTCTCGATAAGTGAGTAACGTTGGTTTTGCTTTGTTACACAGAACTAATATATGCCTTTGTCCTTTACATGATTATGCTTGTGTGTCATTTTTGCTTGTTTGTTTATCTGCAATCGTATCGTTCTTCCCTTCAGCTATGATAAAGACACATTTCTTTCCATTAGTTGCCTGGGTTACCTATGTATGTGTGGGCGGAGCTATCGATACAGGGGTGGGACTCGTTTGGGTTAGGGGCGTGTTTGTTTTGGTGATTTCAAATGTTGACATAGGCTTTCAAAAATTGGAGACCCTGCCTTTAACTGGTTATGCCGCACAGCATATTTATTATTATTGAATGCTTTAATCTATTATAGGTGTTAGCTTGCTAGCTGGATAGTTTACCATCATGCTACAAGTTAGATTTTTAAATAAATAACTAATTCTTAGCACTATTTTTGTTTTATCACTCAAAAAGATAGCAAGGTATATTTCATACATCATCTTCAGGGACGTTTATCCAACTAGCTACTTTGAATAACACCTTTACTAAATTATTTATTGCTCGAAACTATTAAAGGTATTAGCTAACCTGTAGTGAATTAATATAGTAATATACAATTAAATAAGTTACTAAATGAGCCAGGTGTTATGCTGAGAGCTTTCTAATATGACTACAGGTAGCTATTTAGCTATTTGTGTTCAGTCACTCTAATGACACCTAGCTATCCATTTAAAACAGCATGTTGTACTCTTTGTAGCGTATTTAACAAATAAACTTTAGTACACTGCCATGCTTTTATAGCTAATTTGATTCTGTCTTTTAACATTATGGTGCAATATTTGCTGGCTGTTAAAAATCTACTCGGTTCTTTAGTGGTTTATTTTTCTACATCTCTAATGTTAGCTAGACTTTAGCTATGCATCATTCATATCCTTTCTTTCAGAGCATATCAGACTATGTTTAGACCTACAAGCTAATCAATACATGAGCTTAAGGACTGACTGAACTTAAGTCGTTATTCAAGCTCCATTAGTTCATACTGAAGTGAATAAAGTGGTTATTTCAGGTATTAGTGCTGGATTGTTCATGTACTGTTATGATAACCGCTAGCACAATGACATGCTATCTAGTACCCAGCACACCGAAGAGGTGTCAACATTGACATACTTTAGCTAAACACACAAAATAAAGAGTTAAATAAAGCTAGCTGAGTCACATTTTGTTTATAAAAACAAATCTCTAAATAACAGAGTGGCTTAACAGCCAGCCATTACTATGCTATAACATATTATTAGTTTATAATAAAGTAAGTATTAATTCATGTTCCGTTAGTTTAAAGTGTTAGCAAAGAAGCTAATAAATTAGTTAGCTATCTGTGTAGGTTATGTAGGTAATGTTTAGCTAATGAAGTGCAGTCTGATGTTCCTTTGTTTGTGCAGCACTCATGATGAAAAACCTGTGTTTTATTTTTTTTAACATGCTGAACTTGAACTGAACATTGATTTGCTTTTTCAATCGCTAACAGAAGCTAGCTTTTCTAATCCAGATCCTCATTTAAGTTTCAATCCGAATATGACGAGAAGCACGCGATACAGCAGGAAGTACAGGAAGTACAGTATCTAATCTCAGTCTCCACACAATGGCTGTGGTACTGCTTGTTAGAAGAGGCCACGCTATATTTCTAGCCGATTTAAAAAAAAGGCACAGCTCGATCTCGCCTGGAGAAAGCCTGCTCTCTCAGATCCCATAGTCTTTCATGTGAGACAGGTTTGATTGACGGCGTGCAGGATGGAGACAGACTGATCTTCTGGAAACGCCTGAAGATTGACAGGAACACAGGCTAATGCAGTCCCTTTACAGGAGCTTAGCGTCAGCAGCAGGAGGAGGAATGAAACTGATCAAGTGCTGTACTTACATTCTGCCTCGTTGAGTCAGGATTTTACTGTGTGAGAAAATTCTCTCAGTATTCTTACCAGTAAATTCCACTGATTTAAAAAAAGATAACATTTTTTTAAAAACTATAACCTTAAGCTAGGGAGCATGTTGGCTTATTGGTTAGCACGTTCGCCTCACACCTCCAGGGATGGGGGTTTGATTCCCACCTCTGCCTTGTGTGTGTGGAGTTTGCATGTTGTCCCCGTGCCTCGGGGGTTTCCTCCGGGTACTCCGGTTTCCTCCTCCGGTCCAAAGACATGCATGGTAGTTTCTCTGGAAAATTGTCCGTAGTGTGTGAGTGTGTGAGTGAATGAGAGTGTGTGTGTGTGTGCCCTGTGATGGGTTGGCACTCCGTCCAGGGTGTATCCTGCCTCGATGCCCGATCACGCCTGAGATAGTCACAGGCTCCCCGTGACCCGAGAAGTTCGGATAAAGCGGTAGAAAATTAATGAATGATAACCTTAAGCTTATCATCGTGTTAGATAAACAATAAAATATTTCTGAAGTAACATTATATGGGAACAATAAAGAGAATATTCTTATTTTAGAATATTCTGACTAAACTCATCACCTTTTTAATTCAATTGGAAAAAACTATTCAAAAATCAGGTTTTTAAAAGCAGGTATGAATGAAATTTCAAATTATAATCTTATTATGAATTCTTGGGATATAAACCTGAGATTATTTATTATTCCCTGCGGAGTAATGAGTGTTTTATGAGAATGTGTGTTATTAGAGAGTGTGTGTTATGAGAGTGACATCACCAGCTTATTGTTCCTCGTCGCCAGAAGCTCAACATCTTCCACGAAGACAGAAACCTGAGCACGGCTGTCGTCACGGGTGTCATAAAGTAGACAGGAAGTCTCATTCAGAAGACGTACACCTCGTATCACACTATCTCATCATCACACACACCACACACACACACAGAGCAGGGATAATAACCCAGAGATCAGGATATTTACTGCTCGTCCAGCTTGTTCTGGCTCTAACAGATGCCAGAGACTGGATGCGAGCAGGCCGATCGGACAGTACGCCGTCTCCTCTGTCCTCAACCAGCAGTTAGCGCTGACTCCATAAGTGACCCGGATTATGAGCTGGACGTCGGCATGGCCTCAGGAGGGAGGTTAAGATGGACCGGGGTCTTATTGCCCCGTGCTGATCGGCGGCATTTCTGCACTTTATTGGCTCATTATTCAGCCTGGACAAAATAACAGGCAACCACTAAAGCACAAAAATGGTGGATATTAACAAGAGAGCCCGTGTTTTATTCCCTGTCCATGTTCGACAAGCTTGATTATATGTGGCTGTAAGTGTTAATAATAACAGACTCCTCCATCCACGTGATCCTCATGCACACGCTGATCTATTCTTCTCCTTCAGCTAGCGTTTACGTCTCTTTTCTGATCCGTCTCTATCTGAGAGAACGCTACCACAGGAGAGGACGAGTTCTACTCTGTAATATCGCTTTCTGTAAAGCTTTCATCCTCCTGATGTCTCTGAAGCTGCCTGAGAAAATCTCAACAGTAAAACATGGCATAAACACACAGATGTAGCGGATAAAGCCGCTAACATAAGAGGAATGAGTCAGAAAAAGAAACAAAGAAAAGTTCAAGTGAGGAAAAAAAAATACATACAGGAAAAAAATATTAAATACCAATCCAAAAATAAATAAATAAATAAATAAATAAATAAATAAATAAATAAATCAACAAAAAAAATGAAAAATGAAGTGAAAGAAAAAGACGAATGAAAAGAAAAAAGAGAGAAAATTAAAAATAAAATAAAAAATATTATGGTGAAAGCAAACAAGCAAGTACAAAATAACCAAAAAAAAGTTCACAAAAAAATAAGTTCACAAGTAAGAAATAGAACAAAAAAGAAAATGAAAGATAGAAAGAAAGAATAGTTTATAGAGGAATAGGGAATAGGGGAAAGAAAACAAAAGAGAAAGCAAGGAAGAATGAAAAAAAACAATTAAATAGAAGAATGAAAATATTTAAAAAGTAATTAAGAAAATGTAATTAAAAGCAAAAGAAAGAACGAAAATTTAGGGAAATGAATAAAATGCAGAAAGAAAGAAAGAAAGAAAGAAAGAAAGAAAGAAAGAAAGAAAGAAAGAAAGAAAGAAAGAAAGAAAGAAAGAAAGAAAGAAAGAAAGAAAACTATCTATTTACTATCTATGTGCAAAACATTGTGGGTAACTCACATGCTTCCACATACTGAGAAAAACTAAAAATAAATGATGAACAAAAAGAAACAGCGTGCAATAAAGCTAATAGGATTTGAGACAGAGCCTCACAGTGACTGATGATGTAGTAACAATACTCTAATACCATAATAGGGACAATAAAATATGAGACAGAGCCTCACAGTGACTGATGATGTAGTAACGCCACTAATATTGTAATACGGATGCTATAATGTTGTAGTAAAGACAGTATAATTAGAGACAGAGCCTCACAGTGACCGGTGGTGTAGTAACAACACTATAATACTGTAATTCAAACAGTGTTTACTACGACATTATAGTAACGGGAAGTTGTGGCATTTGACTCCTAACCCTAAGGTTGTGGGTTTGAGTCTCGGGCCGGCAATACCACGACTGAGGTGCCCTTGAGCAAGGCACAGAACCCCCCAACTGCTCCCGGTGCGCCGCAGCATAAATGGCTGCCCACTGCTCCGGGTGTGTGTTCATGGTGTGTGTGTGTTCACTGCTGTGTGTGTGCACTTTGGATGGGTTAAACGCAGAGAGCAAATTCTGAGTATGGGTCAGCATACTTAGCCGTATGTCATGTCACTTTCACTTTCACTCACTTAATAACGTGACTATAATTTGGGACAGAGCCTCACAGTGACCGGTGGTGTAGTAACGACACTATAATACTGTAATAAGGTGACTATAATTTGGAACAGAGCCTTACAGGGACCAGTGGTGTAGTAACGACACTATAATACTGTAATAAGGTGACTATAATTTGGAACAGAGCCTTACAGTGACCGGTGGTGTAGTAACGACACTATAATACTGTAATAAGGTGACTATAATTTGGAACAGAGCCTTACAGTGACCAGTGGTGTAGTAACGACACTATAATACTGTAATAAGGTGACTATAATTTGGAACAGAGCCTTACAGTGACCGGTGGTGTAGTAACGACACTATAATACTGTAATAAGGTGACTATAATTTGGAACAGAGCCTTACAGTGACCGGTGGTGTAGTAACGACACTATAATACTGTAATAAGGTGACTATAATTTGGGACAGAGCCTCACAGTGACCGGTGGTGTAGTAACGACACTACAATACTGTAATAAGGTGACTATAATTTGGGACAGAGCCTTACAGTGACTGGTGGTGTAGTAACGACACTATAATGTTGTAGTAAGCACTGTATAATTTGCGGCAGAGCCTCATAGTGACTAGGATATTAGTAACGACTAGAGGCATAGTAGGAACAGTATAATTTGAGACACAGCCTGCAGGTCAGGTGTGGAGGAAACCGGATCCTGGTGCGTTGCACTTTCAGAGCTGTGTGTTGAAAATAATTAGGCAGCTTAAAAGCGCCATCTGTGTGATGAGTTGCTGGCAAAGCAGCGGGCACCAGATGCCACCTGGAAGTGCCTCTTATACTATGTTCCCTCTTTACACCCACATAAGGAACTGCAAAACACTTTATAGGGGAGAAACGGGAGCCATTACGCTGAGCTGACTTCATTAGAGCCGCACCAAACGCAACATCAAGCACACGACTGACACTTCCTAAATTCTGCTAATGAACACGCACTTATTAAACCACTGTCCCATTTCAACTCTTTAGATTTTATAGCAGAACAAATGGAACGTCCCAAATCTATCGTTCTTTCATCATATATCACTAATAACGAGTGAGCAAACACGTTAATCAGCGCTCTGGGTTAAATCTCGTGGAACAGTACAAGATGATCTTCAGTCTCTTGGAGAGAAAAACAATCGAAATCTTGATTCTGTGTGTTCTATGTGTTATAGTTTCTCTACCTAATAATATACACACAGAGATGTTTTACAAGGTTAAGTGATATTTACGGAAGAGTCTTCAGTGTCAGAGCTTTTTTACAGTCAGTAGGTTTTCACCACAGGAATAATAATAATAATAATAAAACATTTCATTCTGAATTGTAAAAAAATAAATAAAATAGGAAGACAATTAAAGGAATCCAGTAAAGACAGTTGGACAAAAAAAGAAGAAGGAAAGAAAGCAAAAAAAAAAGTGTGAGTAAAAAAATTGAAAGATGAGTAAAAAGCAAGAAATACGGAAAATAAGGAAATAAAAGAAAAAAAATTAAGAAAGAAAGAAAGAAAGAAAGAAATAAAGAAAGAATACATAAAAATATTAATAATAAAAAGCAAGAAATACTAGCAATATAAAAAGAAATAATAGCAAGGAAAAAATAAACATGAAAAAGGAATAAAATACAATAAAGAAATAAATAAAGGAGGGAAGGAAGGAAGAAAGACAGAAAGACAGAAAGAAAGAAAAATAATAAAGAAAGAAAAGTATGAGTAAAAAATTAAAGAAGAATAAAATGGAAGAAATACAGAAAATTTAAACGTAAGAGAAAGAAAGAAAGAAAGAAAGAAAGAAAGAAAGAAAGAAAGAAAGAAAGAAAGAAAGAAAGAAAGAAGGAAAGCAGTTTGGTTTAGAGGGTCTGGACTGATGTGAGGATGATGAAGAGCATGATGATGATGATGATGGTGGTGATGAGGAGGACTGGGAGGCTGGAAGGGTTAAAAGCGAGCGATTGATCGGTGTATTGAATCTCACGCTCTTACTGCTGTTACTGGATATTATCCTGAGCCGAGATGCCCCGTGATAAAGGTTTTTTTTTCCCTCAGAGCGGACGCTCCTCTGGGGCAGATACGGTTTCCTGAAGCCCACGTGATGCTGAGCTCAGGAACTTTTTACCTCATGGAGTAAATTCAGGGCCTTATCGAGTTACAGGCCGGCTCGCTTCCAATGGCACGAATACTTTAGCTCTGTGTCATTGGGCTGGAGCTCTAAAAGCCTCAGCCGGACATTAGGAAGAATTAAAGCGAGCAGTAAACAGCGTCTGTGTTTCATTGATAACGCAGCGTGCTTTAGTAATCAGGGTTATTGTGATGGTGGAAGTGTGGAGCATCAGCACTAAACACTTTTTAACACAAGACAAGAAATACGTCCAAGAACAAGATTCAAGTGGTCAGACTGCTTCCCTCAAACAGCCCAGACTCAGTTATTAAAAATCATAATTCTATCATGGACATGATACTCATGTCACGTTTGAGCTGAGGAAGTAAAAGTGTAGGTGTCGGGGTTGTGTTCCAAACACAGTCTCGTTCCCTATTCCCTAAAGCGGAAATTATTATTATTATTATTATTATTATTATTATTATTATTATTATTATTATTATTCATTCATTCATTCATTTTCTACTGCTTATCCGAACTTCTCGGGTCACGGGGAGCCTGTGCGTCATCGGGCATCAAGGCAGGATACACCCTGGACGGAGTGCCAACCCATCACAGGGCACACACACACTCTCATTCACTCACGCACACACACTCACACACCACTATTCTACTACATGCTAGCTCATAATTAAATAAATAAATTAAATTAAATTCTTTTTTTTTCATTTATTTTTAATATAATTTTTTTATTCAACTCTATTAGTTGATGTATCCGATAATTAAGATTATTTCTAGAAACTTTTGTGTTTGTTTTATCTTTTTGTTTTCCTTTCTGAATGATTAAATATATTTTTTTCATTACTTAAAACACTGCATTCAAATATGACAGGCAAATAATTTGTGACAAGTTCTAATAAATTACTGTATGATCAGTGATGTTTTTAAACTCCATGTCATATCAATTATATGTTTTTATTATACGACAGTGTTATTATACGACAGTATAATACAATAGAAATGAGCAGAATGAGAGAGATTTGAGTAGAAAAACACTCCTGCTGTAAGATCACACACACACACACACACACACACACACACACACACACACACACACACACACACACACACACACACACACACACACACACACACATGACTGACAGATTCATTTTGCATTTTCTTTTTAAATTTAATTCAGAATACCTGCACATCCCTTTAAGTTTTAAATACACTGCTGCTTATATATTTAATAACTAATCATGAGTGAAGAATTAAATGAAAAGTTCAATTAAAACCTGATTTAGAAGCATAAACTTTTGCATACGGTTAACTTTTTTCCCCTTAATTATTTCGGTTTTTGTTTGGTTAAAAAATAAATATTTATAAAATGTATTAATTTGAGAATTTATGAAAATAAAATTCATTACAGAATCATTTTGCACACAATTTATTTTAAGTAACACACATCTCAGAAGACTCTGTTCAAATCAGACCTTTAAATAGAATTTGGATGTATTTTAATCATTACATTTTTGTAATATATATATATATAAAGATATTAAAACCCCAGCTTGGTGTCACATGGTGTGTAACAAACACTTACACTAGCTCTAAGGGAGCGTGGTGTTTTTGTGCTCCATGACGGACGTTAAACCAGCAAAGATGCAGCGTTCGGTTCTTAGACCTCGACCCAGGCCGTGTGTTTAGAGTTTGGACCGATTTATTTATCTGTAACATTTTTTTTCACTGCATAATCTATAAAATCTTCATCAGAGAATAAAAGTAATAACAAGGGAAATCAAGAGCACCCCAAAGCTCCCACCCACTTCCTGTCCTGATGGCAGGTGTGTGTGTGTGTGTGTGTGTGTGTGTGTGTGTGTGTGTGTGTGTGTGTGTGTGTGTGTGTGTGTGTGTGTGTGTGTGTGTGTGTGTGTGTGTGTGTGAGAGAGAGAGAGAGATAGAGTGTGTGTTAGTGTGTGTGCAGGTGGGAGTGGAAAAGATGAACTTGCGACCTCTAAAAATTCTAAACATTACATTTACAAACATGTTATAATTAACAAGATCATCAAGGAGCAGAAGAAGCAGGACTGGAGATCTTACCTTGAGTCAAATTGAGGCTGAGGCTGAGGCCAAAGCAGAGGTCAGGGTCAGGAGAGCGCAGGATGCCTGGCAGGCCGTGGCTGACGCCAGGAGCGACGGAGAGCCGGGTGGATGGAGGCGTTCTGCAGCGAGGACGAGAGGAGAGGGACGACTGAGGCGAGGAGGCAGCGATGCTCGCTCTGCCTCTCCCTCAGTGAAAGCCGTCCCCGAGACTGAAAGGGTAATGGGATCCCGGCTCCTGAGATTTTAGCTTTCTTAATCATGGTCATAATTAATTCAAGAACATTGATAATTTCATTACATTCTTTTTTTTGCCTTATCAATAAATGATGTGCCTGCACTTTTGGTCTTGTGTACGGGAGACGAAGAGGAAGGGAGAGAGTTAGAAGGAGAGAGAGGATGAGGGCAGTAATACGCTACTAAGAGCAACGGGAGATGAAGACGATACAAACAGAAATGTGGTAATTATAATCTTTGACCAGGACACCGACAGCAGCATATGAAGTCAAGTGGCCACAAATAATTAATAAGGCCTTATGTCACGTGTGTGTGTGTGTGTGTGTGTGTGTGTGTGTGTGTGTGTGTGTGTGTGTGTGTGTGTGTGTGTGTGTGTGTGTGAGAAAGAGAGAGAGAAAGGGATGTCCTGCACGTGCGCTTGTTTTGAAACTGAACAACAGTGGCATAATAAAAAATTCAAAAGTATTGAAGCAGAATGTGGGAGAGCTGTAAGTGAATTATTCTTCACTCTACACTACACAAACACCACTAATGTACTCGCTTCAGCTGCTTAGACACCGCACTGATGATGATGATGATGATAATGATGATGATGATGATTATTATTGTTGTTGTTGTTTATGTTGTTCTACTTATGATTATTTTAATATTTTATTATTAGTCATATTATTATTATTATTATTATTATTATTATTAGTAGTAGTAGTAGTAGTAGTAGTAGTAGTAATAATAATAATAATAAAAATAATAATAATAATAATAATTATTATTATTATTATTATTATTATTATTATTTTTCTTATTGTTTTTTTTAATTGTTGTCATTGTGATAATAATTGCAATACCATCATCATCATCATCATCATCATCATCATCATCACTATCAGATGTTTTATTATTGTTGTTGTTGTTGTTGTTGTTGTTGTTGTTGTTGTTGGTGGTGGTGGTGGTGGTGGTGTTTATTATTGACGTTAATAATAATATTTGTTTTGACTATATTTATGATTTTTTATTGTTGTTGTTGTTGTGCTAATAATAATTGTACTATAACCACCATCGTCATCATCAGTTGTTTTATTATTATTATTATTATTATTATTATTATTATTATTATTATTATTATTATTATTATTGAAGTCATTCTCGTTCTTGATGATTGTTTTTTCTTCTTCTTAGTATTATTGTCACCCTCAAACCTCAAAAACATCATCATCAACATCATCATCATCATCATCATCATCATCAGTTTTTAGATTCTTTTAGTGAAGAAGAACCCATATCTACCCCCACCTTCACCCCGGCCTTTGATGTATGAGACTGGACACTCCGTGCTGTAGAGACTCTACTCTTAATGTGGCCAAGAACTATCACAACCCTTATTCAGTGACATTGCAAATGACTGAGCATGACATCGCTGTTCTGAGCCAGGACAGGAGATCTCTCTTCTACTTTACTAAGTGAGACCAGTCTGTGTGATCCTCAGTTTACTCCTATCTCTATTCCCTATTCCATTCCATATTTAATCCAAATAAAGTATTAATATCTGGTTATATCTTTACTGCCAAACTCTACACAGTATCCCAACGTGTAACATTAAAGAATATCACATTCACACACAGGAAGTGGACGAGGTCTGGAGGAAATATCGAGTACAGTAAAGTGACTGATGAGTCTGTGCTGCTATATTAGGCAGTGACTGATAATCCTCAGTGGGAGAGTTAATCTGATAACAGGACTGAATGAAATGTCTCACTAAGGATTGTGCTCTCTCTCTCTCTCTCTCTCTCTCTCTCTCTCTCTTTGTCTTTTTGTCATACACACAGAAAGAAACACACACTTACACAGAGTGATACACACACAAAAAGACACACACACAGACATGCACACAGAGAGACACACACTTACACATACACATACACCCAAACACGAACACACAGAGACACACACAGACAAGCACACACAGAGACACACATGCACACTGAGAGACACGCACACACACATGCACACAGAACGACACACAGACATGCACACACTGAGAAACACACAAACACAGGCAAGCACACGCAGAGACACACAGACACAGAGAGACACGCACACATGTACACACACATGCACAGACACACACAGACACGCACACACAAAGAGACACACGTAGAGAGACACACACTCAGATAGACACAAAGAGAGACCCAGAGTGAGAGAGACACATGCACAGAGACACACACAGACACTTGCACAGAGAGACACATGCACAGAGATAAACACACACAGAGAGACTCACACACACTTACTCAGAGACACACAGACACAGGTACACACAGAGATGAACACACACAGAGAGACTCACACACACTTACTCAGAGACACACAGACACACACACACAGAGATAAACACACACAGAGAGACTCACACACACTTACTCAGAGACACACAGACACAGGTACACACAGAGATAAACACACACAGAGAGACTCACACACACTTACTCAGAGACACACAGACACAGGTACACACAGAGATAAACACACACAGAGAGACTCACACACACTTACTCAGAGACACACAGACACACACACACAGAGATAAACACACACAGAGAGACTCACACACACTTACTCAGAGACACACAGACACAGGTACACACAGAGATACACAGAGGCACAAACACACACACCCCTTACATCCTTGCTACTTAAATGCCGCTTACATCAAATCTAGTCCATCAGCATCAGAGACACTGTTTGCTGTCTGAGTTTGGTGTGTTTGGTTTTGTCCGGAGCTACAGGGCTGATGCTGATGATTAGTACCAGGATCTCACACACCCTCTGGTTTAACACACACTTCTCAAAACATAGCAATGAACCCCATCTGTACATAACCACTTTAACAGTACGGCAGATAAAAAGTATTACAAACATTAACAAAGCTTTAATTCCTCCTTGACGTTCAAGAGAAAATGCTGAGTCATGAACGGCAACACGAGCAGGATCGTCTCTGCCCTAAGGACTGCTTTCAAATTAACGACTACTCTTGACTTCATTCGTAGTTTTAACATTCAGTCGAATCCTGATGGAGACCCAGATACACGTTTGTGGAACTGAAAACATCAGAGATTAAGAAAATATAAAACACTCCCAGAAACCAAACAGGACTTTACATTTTATTGATCTATTGACAGATCATTTTTCTCCTTTCTGGAAATAAAGTTGCAAAATAATCTGCCAAAGGTTTTAAATTAGATTTCATGTAATCTTGTATATTTTTGTCTGTATTCAGGATATTTTCACTCAAGATTTTTATACGGATGGTTTTGTTACAGAGATTTGGTTAAAAAATTACACACTGCAAAAATTCAAAACCAACAAAAACTAGTGTGAATCTGGCCTAATTCTAGCATAAACTATTATTAAGCCAGCACAAACTTAGCCTAAAACTGGCATAAATCTCCTGTAAAAATGGCAAAAACTAGCCAAAAAGCTAGAATAAAACTAGCATAAACCTAGCCCAAAACTAACATAAAACCTGCCTAAACAAAGCACAAACTAGCATAAAACTAGCCAGAATGCTAGCATAAAACTAGCCTAAAAATCACATGAGCTATCAAAAAACTAGCATAAAAGGAACAAAACTTAGCATAAACTAGCAAAAGCTGTATGGGCAACTAAACTATCCCAATTGATTATATTCAAGATATTCATTCATTCATTCATTCATTTTCTACCGCTTTATCCGAACTTCTCGGGTCACGGGGAGCCTGTGCCTATCTCATGCGCCATCGGGCATCGAGGCAGGATACACCCTGGACGGAGTGCCAACCCATCACAGGGCACACACACTCACTCTCATTCACTCACACACACACACACACACACACACACACACACACAATTTTCCAGAGATGCCAATCAACCTACCATGCATGTCTTTGGACCGGGGGAGGAAACCGGAGTACCCGGAGGAAACCCCCGAGGCATGGGGAGAACATGCAAACTCCACACACACAAGGCGGAGGCGGGAATCGAACCTCCAATCCTGGAGGTGTGAGGCGAACGTGCTAACCACTAAGCCACCGTGCCCCCCCTATTCAAGATATTTTTATATTTATTTGAGATTGGAAAGTGAGCTGATTTTGGTATGGAGATACAACCCTGATAGTAACTTACACTCTGCAAAAAAAAAACTTTCATAAACCAGCCCAATGAGCAATAAAATAATACCAAACACTTTTACTCAGGATCACTATGTTACAGACATAAGATACCATCAACCATTTACACATAAAACACACAGTTAAAATGAGCTAGTTAAAGTGTTTCAGTAAGCTGTAGATCTTCACCCGCCATTTGACGACAGTCGGTGACTCAGATGTTTGGACATCTAGGTGAAGTTCATCCCACCACCTCGGTGCCAGAACAGAGAAGAGTCTTTCTGTATATCTACCTCTTACCCTGAGAGATGGTGATACCAGTGGATCAGTGCTGTAGATCTGAGGGTGTGAGATGCAGTGTGAGGAGTGAGAACAGCTTTGAGGTGAAAGGAAGCTGGTCCATTTTTGGCTTTGTAGGCAAGCAGAAGTGTGTTGAATCTGATGTGTGCAGCTACCGGAATACTGGAAGCCAGTGGAGGAGAGCAGCAGTTGTGTGGTGTGGGAGAACTTAGGTATACATCCATACATTTAACATTCTTCTGATGTTGTAGATAAGAAAAATACACCATGCACACCATACCTAAAATACATAAATATACAGTCACTGTTCTGCACCATGAAAATCACCGTATAGTAGTATCATGAATACAGGCTAGTAAAATCAACCTACCTTGGGAAACAAAATCCTGCAGATCAAAACTTCAAAAGTACTTGAAAATAACTATTTACAGGTTTACAATCTGCTTATTTCTATCTCATTATCACAATTCTATCCCAGCTGGAAAATAATAATAATAATAATAATAATAATAATAATAATA
This sequence comes from Tachysurus fulvidraco, assembly GCF_022655615.1. Taxonomy (NCBI): domain Eukaryota; kingdom Metazoa; phylum Chordata; class Actinopteri; order Siluriformes; family Bagridae; genus Tachysurus; species Tachysurus fulvidraco. The sequence continues at coordinate 6,247,161 of NC_062522.1, forward strand.
ATAATAATAATAATAATAATAATAATAATAATAATAATAATGCCCTGTGATGGGTTGGCACTCTGTCCAGGGTGTATCCTGCCTTGATACCCGATGACGCCTGAGATAGGCACAAGCTCCCCGTGACCCGAGAACTTTGGATAAGCGGTAGAAAATGAATGAATGAATGAATGAATAATAATAACAATAATCAGTAAGTTTAAAAGTTGACTGCAAAGCTGGGTTAATCACAGACCTGGCAACCCTGGTTTGGATAACCCTGACCTTATCCATAGTGTTATATGGTTCTGTTTGGATGAAGAGCCATTCTGTGTTACGGATATTATTCAGTCTGTGTATAAAATCAAATACAGATCAGTATTTTTATTTGACATGATTCTCTCTTATTATGAAATCTTTTAATCTCATTAAAATGAAATGATAATATATATTCACCAGGGTTTAAAACATAAATGCTTTTAAATAAATGTCATCATTCTGAATGTTTACTTTAAGATACAATATAATTCACAATATTCCACTTCAAGTCTGAATTTGGTAATAAAGTTTTTTTTTTGTTTTTTTTTTAAATTTTACTGGAGAACTTTTAACAATACTTAAATACAATAAACGGGTCAATGCTGATGCTCATGCTGAGTTTAAACTGGATGCTGATTGGCTGTGAGGTTGAACAGAACAATAGTTCGTGTGGAAACACTTTTTCAAATAGCATTTCAGACAAAACTTAATTTTGTCTGAAATGAATTTACAGTGTTTATTATTTGTATTATGATCATGTTGTTTAGCATGATTCTGATGTACATTGACTGATAGAGAATTAGAGGTGAGTGTGTGAATAGTGAAGGATGGTGTGTGGTGTGTGCGTGGGAGATACAGGTGTAGCAGAGGGCGAAGTATAGGAGGAGAGGGTGTGTGTGTGTGTGTATGTGTGTGTGTGTGTGTGTGTGTGTGGAACAGATTGGTGTGGTGCTGTAATGGAGCTCCTCCCAGCTGTGCTTACAGGAGGGACACAGCGGAAGAAGCGCAGCATTTCCATAATAATCCACCCTGCATGCTCCCAGGGGCCCCCTGATTCTCTCTCTCTCTGTGTGTGTGTGTGTGTGTGTGTGTGTGTGTGTGTGTGTGTGTGTGTGTGTGTGTGTGTGTGTGTGTGTGTGTGTGAGTGTGTGTGAGTGTATGTGTGTGTGTGTGTGTGTGTGTGTGTGGTGTGTGTGTATGTGTGTGTGTGTGTGTGTGTGTGTGTGTGTGTGTGTGTGTGTGTGTGTGTGTGTGTGTGTGTGTGTGTGTGTGTGTGGACACTCAGAGGTTGAGAGGGGACGCAGCTGCTCTGTAAAGGAGCATGGAGAGAACAGGACACCGCTGCAGGCCACGCAATAAAAATACACATTATACAGAGAGAGAGAGAGAGAGAGAGAGAGAGAGAGAGAGAGAGAGAGAGAGAGAGAGAGAGAGAGAGAGAGAGGAGATAAGGCAGACAGGAAGATAGACATAAGAGGTGGAAAAGGTGAGACAAACAGAAAGAGAGAGAGATAAATGGGAGAGAGCAAAAGAGAGAAAAGGAGAAGTAGAGACAGCGAATGATGGCGAGAGACACTAGAAACTAGGAATTATTTTGTAAAATAAGTAAGAAGGAAACTTGAGACACCTCAAAAGTTTTCAGGAAGTAGGATCGGAAAAAAGGGAACGAGGAAATCAGGACACAGAACAATAGAAATGAGACAACTAGAATAGAAACCCAAGACAGGGAATTAGGGCGAGTAGTGAACAAGGAATTGTGGGACATGAGAAAGCTTCTGCCCTACAAACCTCAAGGTATTATATGGTCATGATTCTACAGAGGTCTAAGGTGAGCATCCCAAGATCCCGTCTCCATGGTGATCCCTGTCGGGTGCATCATCCCTAATCAATAACTCCCACCTGCAGGAAGTGGAGTGAAATGTCTCAATCGCCCTGAGAGTTCAGCTTCGGCGTGCGGAGGCTTAGCTAAAACACGTGTGTGTGTGTGTGTGTGTGTGTGTGTGTGTGTGTGTGTGTGTGTGTGTGTGTGTGTGTGTGTGTGTGTGTGTGTGTGTGTGTGTGTGGAGGACGGTGGGAGGGAAGGAAGAGGGCACGGCTAATTAATGTAAGCATTTGTCAGTGATTAAGCTCCGAGCCGAAAAGGTCAGGCGAGCAGCAGAGCTCGGCTCTGTCCCAATCCCCTGCTCTAAGGCAGTCTAAACCTTTCCAGCCTAAATGGTAAAGACGCCATTCCGACACGTGGGTCACGCGCCCCACTACCCTCCATTACGCGGCTGCGACGGCTCTGCCGATCCGTGTCATTTAGGGGATGAAAAATAAGAGCAGCGCGAGAGATCAATAGGCGACGGCGTCCTGACCGGCTGTGATTAATTGACTGTCACCAATTAATGAGTGAACGATTACAAAGCAGCGTGTGAGGCGTGTGTGTGTGTGTGTGTGTGTGTGTGTGTGTGTGTGTGTGTGTGTGTGTGTGTGTGTGTGGAGGGTGAAATACGATCATGAGAAAAAAGCGTCAAATATTCCGACACCGCACTTTATTTTTTTTGTACAAATAATGACTGTTTTTTTTTCAACATCATTTATATTTAATAATCGATGCTGCATTAAAGCGCAAAACATCTGCACAGGTTACACATTATTCTAAGTGTATTCCGTGAACATAACACGAGGTCTGCGTTAATAAAGATGGAATTTGAGTTACATCTGCTTAGCCAATCACACACCTAGGTGTAGACCTTTTAATCTGAATTTAACACGTATTAACGTTGCCAATAGGTTTCTATATAAACCCAATATCCACTAAACTGGATTAGACATCAGAGACAATATATCAGATATCTGATCTCAGATCCTGTAAGAAATGGCAAATTAGGAAAAAAAATATATATTAATTTATTAATTAATATTAATAATAAAATTAATTTAGTAACATTTAGTAACACAAACAGACTGTTTTCCCCTTTTTTCTGCAATGTAGATGTGATTTTTGGGTGAAAGAATTTTTTTTTTAGATTATTAATATGGGATATTTCAGCTGATAGTGCAAGGTTTCAGTATCGATAAACATGGCATCATTTCATCTCCACTTACAAAAAAGATCACTAAGAATGAAGAATCTGTATTAATGACTTTAAAAAAATAATAAAAAAAAAAAACAAAGAAAAAACGGCAGTAAAATGTTTCAGTCTTTCAATTATCCATCTCTTTCTCTCTCACACACAATTTCTATCTGCTCTGTTATTCTGTCTTTCTTCTCTTGTATCTAGCCAATATATTTGTGATCTCTCTCTCTCCTTCTCTCTCTCTCTCTCTCTCTCTCTCTCTCTCTCTCTCTCTCTCTCTCTCTCTCTAAGTTAATAAGACATAAATACTGCTCATAAACCATTGACATACTTGATGGTCTATTAGTTTTTATCCCCATCGTTCATCTTAACAGTTGTTAACTAGACAAATATAATTTGCCAATATTTTCTCCATAAAGAACAATATGTTATAATTTTTTATCTGGGTCTAGTTACATGTAATTGTGCAGTACATAACAGGACCTGATGCTATTCTATATCACTTATAGCAGTCTCTCTCTCTCTCTCTCTCTCTCTCTCTCTCTCTCTCTCTCTCCCTCTCTCTCTCTCTCTCTTTGTCTCTCTTTCTCTCTCTCAGTTAGTAAGACAAAAGTCAGTTTGTGGGAGCTAAAAATCAAACAATTTATTAATCCAGATAACAAGTGTTAAACGTTTAGTGGTTGCTAATATCAGGGTGCAGAATATAGACTTGAATCTGCCTCTGAACATTTTCTACATGCACCGCTGAGCAACGTGGTGAGAATAGCAATAAAGATAAACACCAGGGGTCCCTTCAGCACACCACGTCCTCGGGCATCGCCTGGACAGCTCGGTTAATAACTTTTGTGCTGGTTAAAGTGGTGGTGAGACTGAGACAGGTGATCTCTAACTCATGCTCATGAAGCATTACACCTGATTGGTTATAATGGTTGTGATAGATAACAATAAACTGTAATGACTCGGATTTGAGCTGCGTCATTTATTATACGTAGATACACCAGGAGACACAATGGAGATGGAGTTTGCATCAACAACACAATCCTGTTCATCTGAAGCACAACTACACAAACTATTAAGATGACCAGTGTTGTGTAACACTCTTATTCATACGAAGTGAGCACAGACTGACCACAGACGTCCACACGTGTAATGACGTCTGTCGATCTGCTCTGCTCTGGTTTCTGGTCTTTAGTCATTTTGACATGTTTTTTGTCAATATAAAATCTGATGGCTTGTATAGAGTCACTGATTGCGTCTGAAAATGGAGACTATTAAAACATTTAAATCTCAAATTTCTAATTCAAAATGTATTAGTCACATACACAATCTTTCTTGTCTTTAAAACCATAGTATTGTTTGTCAATGCTGTTCCCAGTCCATAAATAAATGTTTTTTTAAGAAAAAAAAAATGTTTTTTTGTACCAAAAGCAAGATTTAATTAGCAATATATTAATAGAAATTCTAATAAAAATTCAGAACAATCAAAATCAAATAATAATAAAAAAAATCACTTATTTTCTATACACTGTATATAATGTTGTATAAATACAGTGGTGTGAAAAAGCCACCCTGAGCAGCAAAAACTGCAATCAAGTGTTTGTGATAACTTGCAATGAGTCTGTTACAGCGCTGTGGAGGAATTTTGGTCCACTCATCTTTGCAGTATTGTTATAATTCAGCCACATTGGAGGGTTTTCGAGCATGAACCGCCTTTTTAAGGTCATGCCACAGCATCTCAATAGGATCCAGGTCAGGATTTTGACTAGGCAACTCCAAAGTCTTCGTTTTGTTTTTCTTCAGCCATTCAGAGGTGGACTTGCTGGTGTTTGTGGATCATTGTCCTGCTGCAGAACCCAAGTTTGCTTCAGCTTGAGGTCACGAACAAATGGCCTCACGTTGTCCTTCAGGATTTTTTAGTAGACAGCAGAATTCATGGTTCCATTTATCACAGCAAGTCTTCCAGGTCCTGAAGCAGCAAAACAGCCCCAGACCATTACACTACCACCACCATATTTTACTGTAGGTATGATGTTCTTTTTCTGAAATGCGGTGTTACTTTTATGTCAGATGTAATGGGACACAAACACCTTCCAAAAAGGTTTACTTTTGTCTTGACAGTCCACAGTATTTTCCCAGGGAGGGACAGGACGCTTTTTCCCACAGGGCCATGTAGGTTTGGATTTTGTTTTCCGTTAATAATAAAAACCTTCATTTAAAAACTGCATGTGTTTATTGAGAGCTAAAATTATGAAAAAATTTCATAATATTATAAAATTACAAAACATTTGCACATTATAAAACATTTGCACAAACTTGAGTAAATTTTTTATATTATTTATATGGGGGGCACGGTGGCTTAGTGGTTAGCACGTTCGCCTCACACCTCCAGGGTTGGGGGTTCGATTCCCACCTCCGCCTTGTGTGTGTGGAGTTTGCATGTTCTCCCCGTGCCTCGGCGGTTTCCTCCGGGTACTCCGGTTTCCTCCCCCGGTCCAAAGACATGCATGGTAGGTTGATTGGCATCTCTGGAAAATTGTCCATAGTGTGATTGAATGAGAGTGTGTGTGTGTGTGTGTGTGTGTGTGTGTGTGTGTGTGTGCCCTGCGATGGGTTGGCACTCCGTCCAGGGTGTATCCTGCCTTGATGCCCGATGACGCCTGAGATAGGCACAGGCTCCCCGTGACCCGAGAAGTTCGGATAAGCGGTAGAAAATGAATGAATGAATGAATGAATATTATTTATATTTAAGAAAATAAATGAGACTAAAAACTATCAGATTTCCTACAATAAGACTATTGTATAATCTTGATGAAAGTGCAAGTGTCATTCTTTATACTCAAACAAAGGTTGTTATAATACTTCAAAAGACTGGAGCTTTGTCTCTACATAATACACATCTACACACACAATATTTTAATAAGTGAGTCTGCGATGGAGGTTGTGTTGAAATAAAACACTTGCATTAAAAGACACTAATGTAGTTCCAGCATTGCTGCAATCAATGTACAACACTGTTTTCCCAGCGGTTCAATGCTAATTGAGTTATCTCTTGAGGCCTCAGAGTCTGTCTGCCATTAAACTATAAGACAATAAAGCAACACGCATATTCTGTCCTGATATTTGACAATGAATTATGAGGCATCACCAACCGAGCATGTCCAAAAGCATCCTGTGGACAACCTTCTCCCTCCTTCACTTACAGAATTAATAATATACTAACAACAAAGGCCTACAGAGTACCACCTATCTACTTAACATTAGCAATATGTTGCTAGCTAGCTAACTTGCTAATATCTGCCTAAGTACTGTACATTGTATACAGGTGTATTTCAAAAGTCTTGGATATGATGTATGGAAAAATGATTTGCTATTCTGTTAACATTTGACTGTATCTTGTTTTTTTTTTTTTTAACAGTACATGCACACTGTGTGATTTCACCACCCAAAGTTTAGCGTAAAACTGCTAATTGCTACTAGCTACTAATTGCTATTAGTAAATCTGAGTTCATTTAAAAAAAGCACTATTTAAACAATGGCTTAAATAACTAAGAAATCATTAACATTTCATATATATGTTAATTAAGCAGCTAGCAAGCTCACTCTCACTCTCACTCATTTTCTACCGCTTATCCGAACTTCTCGGGTCACAGGGAGCCTGTGCCTATCTCAGGCGTCATTGGGCATCAAGGCGGTATACACATTGGACGGAGTGCCAACCCATCGCAGGGCACACACACACTCTCATTCACTCACGCAATCACACACTACGGACAATTTTCCAGAGATGCCAATCAACCTACCATGCATGTCTTTGGACCAGGGGAGGAAACCCCCGAGGCAGAACATGCAAACTCCACACACACAAGGTGGAGTCGGGAATCGAACCCCTGGAGGTGTGAGGCAAACGTGCTAACCACTAAGCCACCGTGCAAGCTGTTTTTCAAAATGCTAGCTAACTATTTACAGCTACAGGCTGGCTAAAGTTTTGTTATTTTTTTTTTATTAAGTCCAGTAATCTTTCTCCTCATAATCCTTCTCACACCACACCATCACTAGTAAGGCAACGTTTTCATTTCACCACCATGAAATTAAAAATTAAAAATACTACAGTTCGATCCTGAGATCAGGTGACTATCTGTGTGTTCTTTCTCATTTTCTCTGTGTATCCAATAAGCTACTTCTGAATTCTCTGTCTTTTTCCCAACTCCCAAAAACATCTCAGTAATTCCTTATTCTTTATAATTCCTTGTTTACAACTGGGAAAAGGTCATCGAAAATGCCCCATCAACTAGATATTTCAGCTCTTCGACTATAGGAACTCTTTTCCAACTACCAAAACTACCAACATCTTCCGTGCCCTTATCCAGAGCGACGTATATAAGTGCTTAAATCTTTAACATTGAATACATTAATGCTGGTTCACTAGGTTACATAAGATACCATGAGTTTAAAACATTTGTTCAAAGTTACAATGAAAAAGTGTCAAAGGTTGTGTTTTTTTTTAATGCAAAAGATAAGGAAAGAAGTGTTTCCTGAATAAGTAGGTCTTCAAATCATCAAATGCACATGGCCACACACTCACAGTGTAACCTTCAATTTAATTCAATTCATTTGTATAGACCTTTTAACAGTTCACATTGTCTCAAAGCAGCTTCACATCCGTATAGAAATAGAATAAAGATTTTAAGTTAAGTTACTATTTATCTGTAACATTGATCCCTAATGATCAAGCCTGAGGTGACGGTGGTGAGGAAAAACTCCCTGAGATGATGTGAGGAAGAAACCTTGAGAGGAACCAGACTCAGAAGTGAACCTCGTCCTCATTTGGGTGAAACAGGACAGGAAATAATGTAAATGTAAATAATTTCCATTTTACAACAGTAAAGTCCGGCTTATTTACTTTGAAATTACTTTTAAAGTTTGGTGAAAATAGCTTTTATGAAATTTAAGTACTCCAGTGGAAGCAACTAAACATTCCGCACTCGTTCCCGGTATTCCTACCACAAGCCTGAATGAATTCGTACCAAAATAACCAACCAAAACAAATGCAAAAAAGCAATGTTCAGTAAGATAAGGTAGAGTTTCTGTATTCTTGTATTCCTCTCAACACCTGCCATGTTTAATTAAGCTAATTGCTCAAACCTTTAAGCATATACACTTATAAAGTTCTATATGTTTGGACATCAAGTCCTATACTATACAATCCATATACTAAACAAAAACGCCATCAGTGCGCATGCGCATCATTCACCTTCACTCAGACGCAGTTTCGCGAATCCGCTCTCGTGTTGTATTTTTTTAGTCCTTCCGACTCGCCGTAGTTGTAGCCGCTGCGCTACAGAGCAGGGAGTTTTGTTTTGTTCTGTTTTGTTTTGATCAAAGTAACTTTAATGTTTTATTTTACATACAGAAATGGCTCAAAACGTCCAGAACGTGACTCTGTCTCTGACATTACCCATCTCTTGTCAGATTTGCCTCGGGAAGGTAACGTTTATTAAATCAGAACTTAAATAAGATTAAAGACACGTTAGTTAGCAAAGCAGCTTATTTCCTGTTTATTTCCGGTCGTGCTTCCTTTCGAAGACTATACTATTAACTTTACAACCTCTTAAGATGGTAATTTTAGTTTATAGTATCCCTGGTACAGCAAAAATAAGCATTAAGTGATTTATGTACCAGGGGTCATGTTAAAGTATAGGTGGTTATACCAGGGGTCGCCATGAAAAGTATAGGCGGTTATACCAGGGGTCTCTATGTTAAAGTATAGGCGGTTATACCAGGGGTTCTCCATGTTAAAGTAAAATCGGTTATACCAGGGGTCTCCATGTAAAGTATAGGTAGTTATATTAGGGGTTTCCATGTTAAAATATAGGCGGTTATACCAGGGGTCTCTATGTTAAAATATAGGCGGTTATACCAGGGGTCTCTATGTTAAAGTATAGGTGGGTTATTTGGTTTATTTTGTATTAATATTTAAATATGCTTAGTAGCATACATGTTAATTGACTATACAACTCTATATTGAAGCACCTTTATGTTTGTGTATTTCCATATTTAGTATTAAATAGCATTGTGAATATATATATTTAACTATATACCTGCTCTAATAAATTGCTCTGTTCATTGGCTATTCTGCCCATGAGCATTAGACTTGTGCACGATAAGTCAGATTAATATAGTAAATAAAATAACACAAACACAGAACTAAAATGCTTGGGTAGGAGAGTCATTCTCAGAATATGGAGACAAATTTGTCTCTTAACGTTATGGTCATGATGTAATAAAATATTCAAAAAGATGTTCTTACTGTAAAGGTTCAGAAAGCAATGGAAATAGAATTTGGCTTACAAGCCATTTGAATTGTATGACTTTGGAGTATTTTGCAGACATTTTGGAGACAAATAACTTGAAAGATATAATTATGGATAAAGCTGTGGCCTTAGAAATAAGTTTTAACCATTGAGGAAATACCCATTTGGAAAACTGACTTGTGGTCCAGAATGCTGGTTTGTGCTGGGAAGTTTCGTGAACATGGTCAGAAATCATTGATGCTGGTACAATAAATGTTGTGTGCTTTGAGTGCAGTTGTTAGCAGCTTGGAAATGATTTCTGTAGTGCAGTCACTGGTGTTACTGGTACTGATGGAACATCTTGTGCTTATGACGCCTTTAGTGATTTAAAGTAAAAGCACCACATTAACGGTCCAGAATACTAACAGTTCTTTCAAACCGGATTTCATTACAATCGGTTTTCTTAAAAGAATATGACTTTTTTTTCTTATCTCCATCCATGTTCTCATTATGTATTCTCACATGTATCTCTAACCACATCCTCTGTATCCCATAAGCCCTCATGGTACTGAACTATTGTCCTGTCCTGCATGAGCAGGTCCGTAAGCCGACGATCTGCTGTAACCACCACGTGTTCTGCGCAGCCTGCCTCGAGCTTTGGCTTCAGAAGAGCAGTCAGTGTCCCACCTGCAGAGTTCCCATCACACCCGAAAACCCGTGCAGAGAAATTATCGGTAAGATTCAGAAACCGTGTTTCTGAGAGTGTTGTTTGGTGTTCTCATAATGAGACACATTCAAATTCTACACAAGAAACCAGTTATGAAGAATAAAAAATGTAAACCAAATAAATCCTAAAACTATTTGGGTGAAAATGCATTATAGTATTTATTGAGAAGAACAAATTAATTGCACTGTGTTCGAAGGAAGATTGAATATGTTTCCTAGTTTTGCTATAATATACGTTTACATTTATGGCATTTAGACAGACACACTTATCCAGAGCGACTTAGATTTATCTCATTTATACTGCTGAGCAATTAAGGGTTAAGGGCCTTGCTCAGGGACCCAGGAGTGGCAGCTTGGTGGACGTGGGATTGGAAGTCATTACCTTCTGATCAGTAGTCCAACACCTTAACCACTGAGCTACTACATCCCTGCAGAAATGTCCTGTGTTTGTGGAGTTTGCATGTTCTCCCTGTGCTTCAGGGGCTTCCATTAAGTTCTCCAGTTTCCTCCTCAAGTTCTGTCTGTACTCTGTGATTGTGCACTGCCATGGACCGGCACTTTGTCCATCTGTGGGTGCCCCGTGTCCCCTGGGGTAAACTCCAGACTCTTCATAGCTCTGTGTAAAGAAAACAGATAGATGAACATCTGTAAGGACGATATTATTATTATTATTATTATTATTATTATTATTATTATTATTATTATTATTAGCTTTAGCTTTAGCTTTAGCATTAGAATTAAAATGAATGCGGTTCCATAAAAACCATCTTTAGTACCCTGGTTACGCGTAACTAATAAAATGTAACAGAACAAAAAGGAGCCCAGAGCTCAAGTTTGAGGTGTTAAAACAAAATCCTCACATTGTTCCAGACCTGATGTTCCTTTTGTTATCGCTTCACTCATTCTTGTGTATCTTTCCTCTCTTTTATTCTCTGACTCGCATTGACGGTGATGACAGGAGCTACAAACGAGAGCGAGTCCCTGGAAAGCCATTCGGTCAGAAAGCATCTGAGGAAGACAAGAGGGGAGTTACTGCTGCGAGAGTACGAGGTGAGGACCGTGTGTTCCTGTATGAGGGCCGGTGTGAAGCTTCCACACTCAAAGTGAAGCACGTGTCCCGAAGTTCGTCTTATAACACAGCAATTTACGAACGATTTCGTCTTTGTTAATTATAGAATGACACTTGGTCGTTTTTATCAATTTTCGGTTTGTGAAATGTCTAAAGAACTAAAGAACATGATGACAGCCTCGCTTTATCGCTCTGTTAAAAAAAAAAAAAGTAAGGTAAGGCAGAAACAAGTCTGTAGTTTATTATAAATTTTAGATGAGACACATCCATCATACAGGGCCCTGTGACTGAGCTGTCGCTATAGCAACGGTACAGCAGAAATGTTCTGAATACCTCTTGACCAATCAGCATTGAGAGGCAGGCAGAGATAATTAGTTTGTACAGACTCGCCTGTTACGGGTCAGCGTTTAGAGAAACGTTTTG
>NC_062522.1:6263748-6273748 GCF_022655615.1 Tachysurus fulvidraco
TCTCTCTCGGCTCTCCAGCTGCTTAATCAAAAGGCTGCAGGTCTGAAGGCAAACTCTCATGTTTATTCTCCCTTAGGCTAACAAGACTCTGCGCTCCCAGAACATCGACCTGGTCCAGGAAAACCTGCGCCTCAGAGCCGAGGTGGAGAGCAGGTCTCCTCAGAAGTAAGCGCTAGCTCTCTAGGATCGGGTGGAACACACTGACTTCTGTTACTTACACACACACATACACACACACACACACACAGCCCCAGTCACCATTCAGTCGCATTACAATGTGTACACTTTTAGCACTTTACATTAATGTGATGTAATATTGTGTGTTTAAATCGGGGAATCCATTAAAGCTGCACTTCAGTGATGTTAAATTCTCTAGTAGAAAAACACTCTGTAACACACACACACACACACACTCATGTAAATTCTCTAGTACAACAACACACTCATTCAAATTCTCTTTCTCACACACACTCACAAATGCACTTGTTCTAACACACATACACTCGCACATATGCACACACACACTTTCTCTCTCACACACACTTGCACACGCACTCACACTTTTTCTCTCTTTCTTCCTCTCACACATTCCCACTCTCACGTGCACTCACTCATACACTCTCCCTTTCCTTTCACTATCCCTTTTATTTATTTATTCATTCATCCATTCATTCATTCATTCATTCATTCATTCATTTATTTATTTATTTTCTCCTGGCTCAGGTTTGGTAGGTACACCGTAGCAGCGTTGGAGGCTAAGATCTCCCAGTACGAGCGAGAGATGTCTCAGCTGAAGAAGGCTCTGGAGCGAAGTGATGCATATATTGAGGAGCTGGAGTCCCAGGTGTCCAAACTTCAGGGCGGAACTCCAACACCGAGCACTTCCTCTGAGCATACGGTCGAAGGTACGAACTCAAACCTGGAAAATACATCCACAGATCCTTCAGAGAGTCAGGACTTCCTGCGTATTTCTCCCTCTGATGAAGCTTCCGGTTCTCAGAAGGACACGATGGTGGACTTTGCCCTGCCCTCCACTCCCCCTACTCCCTCCTCCGCTCTCGGCCGCTTGAGTCTGAAAAGCCCTGTGGTGCGGAGTGAGAAAAAGGCCGTCAGTCGCCGCCTCCCGTATTTGAGGAGGCTCAGCTTTGATGACTGCGGAAGCTCCAGCAGCTTCACACCTTTTTCTGCAGTGGAACACACGTCTCCTAAAGTCAGCAGCAATATTTTAGATCAGAAAACCTCACCAAATTCAACCAATCATCAGGGTGTGTGGAGCAGTTGGGAGGAGCCTTGTTCCAATACGTTCCACAGCACACAGGAAAGTGAGCAGGATGTCAGCGAGGGCGTGTGCTTAGCAGAGGAAGCTCGTATGGACGCGGCGTTCCTCGACATCGTGTCCGAGCTTGACTCCATGATGGCTGAAGGTGAAAGCTCTCGCTCTCACACGCCCAGGCTTCAGTCCGACTTCAATGCCGCATCCTTAGCGGCTCCGGTTGTCCACGTTGATACTAAATCAGACAGAGAGCAGCAGCAGCATTGTGCCACAGATGTACCAGAGAGCGTCGGTGAATCTGTGAAGCGCAAATGTTCCGTTAACTTGGCTACATCCAGTCCGTCTAAACTGTCCAGGATTAAATAATCTGTATGAAATCTCCAGTCTCGACATGACGATCCGTCCATCAACGAATTTTGGTAGCCGACGTTTTAGACCGATTCGTCCTCCTTTTGCAGAATGAGATCATGGGACCGCGATTAGCATTTGACCAATCAGTTTTTTTTTTCCCCCTCGATTAATCATCATACATCGTCTAAAGATCATCTGGTCTTCTCATAAAGCTGCTTCAAACCAAACTCTAATCACTTCTCAGTCCAGTGACTCGTCGTGTTCTCCTGGAAGCGACCACACATGGGAATGCAGCCAGCCAATCAGATCGCAGCATTGGTGTTCTGAAGCAGAAAAGTGTCCATGAGCTTTGTATCCAGTGGGCGGAGCCTCAGAGGCAGATATAAGGGTCAGGTTAGGTTTTATAGTGAAGTTATTTTCATATTTAGTTTATTTTATTTTAGACATTACCTCAAGGCACTCTTATACCAGAGACTCTACTGTGCCTCGGGTGATTTTTTATGGCCTGTATAATCATCTCCCAATGACAGCTGTGTTCATATTAATGAACTTTTCATCATAACCTTCCAGGACTGTTAATAGACCAGGCTTCCATGTTGGAACAATTTTTTTTATAAATTTTATAAATAAAAAGTTTAACACAATTTGAGGGTTGACAAAACTGTTTTTGGCTTCCAAGCTGAACCGGAGATCCTGATTCGGGAAATTCAAATCAGAAAATAACAAAAGGGATGCCACTGATCACGATGAAGACTCTCCTGAGGGGAAAACTTAATATCAAATCTTCCTTAAGATCACTTTTCCTCAGACGTATTCATTAAAAACTTTTTTCTCTCTTTTTTTTTAAACATAACCTATAATGAATCATGTAAAAATAGCAGACAAATGGAATACGCAACTATAACGAGGTGTAAATCTAATCCAATCAATTAATTAATTCCAATATATAACTGAGCAATTCAGGATTAAGGGCCTTGCTCAGGGGCCTAGCATTAGACGCTTGTTGGATCTGGGATTCGATCTCACAAGTAGTCTAACACCTTAACCACTAAGCTACCCAATACTGGGTGTTGGATAGGTGGTTTCCGTGGTTACCGTCTCTACTTTGATTATTAAACAGCAGCATGTTTGCAAATACTATCATAATGACTTCATTTCTGTCTCAATGACTCATGTCTCATTCTCAATGACTTCATCAAATTACTTTAGGTATAAAAATGGGATAAGGTAGACTAGTGGTTAAGGTGTTGGGCAACTGATTGGAAGGTTGTGAGTTTGAATCCCAGGTCCACCAAACTGCCATTGCTGGGCCCCCGAGCAAGGCCCTTAACCCTTGTTGTATCACTTTCTTCCCTTGTTGTATCTCACCACTCTCGTTCACGCTGTCAACTGTGTCTCGCGTATTGTGTTCGAAATGAACTTTTCGTTAAGCCCTTACAATGCCTCCTAAGCACCGTGCCCCTGCGAAAGATTCCTCTAGTCAGCCCGAGAGGAAGAGGAAGATGATGAGCATCAGTGAAAAGGTCAAACTTAGGGCCAATCCTACTTCGCAGATTTTCACCTATCACGAGGGATTCCGGTCCCCGTTGACCACGATGAACGAGGGATCACTGTAAATCTAAGTCTCTCTGGATAAGCATGTCTGTCTAAATGGCATAAATGTAGAAACAAGGTCATGTTGTTGATGACAATGAGGCTGTCTCCTGAATAGAGTTGTGCATGTGGTTTAATATCCAATGGTTTCCAGCCTGCACCAGTTCCCTACCATTGATCCATAATCTGCACTTGGATTGAAAACTTCGTTCAGATTAAACGTAAACAACGGCAATAACTTTACTAGGATTTAAACCAACCACCTTCCAGTTGTTAACTTCAACCTGAACTTGAATCTACGTTTAGATCGAGCAGATCGAGTTTGACTTCCTAATGTTCTGACATTTGATTTTTTTTACACTCCTAAAGTTCTCGTCTGAAAACATTCTCCTGCCGCTTAGCAGACGTCGGCGAAACAAAGCGATCTAATATCCAGCGCTCGGCAGATTGTACACAGACCTGTTTATTTTATTTGGTGCTTTTATTAGATTCAACTTTGTGCTTGATGGAGAGTCTGACAGAAGGATGAGTAGAAAACAAAGTAAATCATACGAGATGAAAACTTGAGTGTTCAGGAAGAAAAATGTGAGTACGCGGTATACATGCGTTTCCGACTTACATTTTAGGATGATGGTCTTAATGATGTAAACTGCACTTTGTTCGGTATGTTAAAGACATTTCAGTGTTCTGTTTTGTAGATTTACAGTGTGTACGTTTTTTAGAGAATAGAGTAAAAGAAGAGTAAACTTTTGCGTGCTTACTGTGACAAGTAGATGAACGTGTTTGGTTCTGTGTGTGTGTGTGTGTGTGTGTGTGTGTGTGTGTATGTGTGTGTGTGTGTGTGAGAGAGAGAGAGAGGGCAATCATTCAGCATGATTCAGACCTATATAAAACACTAAAAAATTCATGATCACCATAAAGGTACGGTGATGTGCATAAGTATTTGCCCCCTCAAACTTTTTTTTTTTTTTTTTTTTTTTAATGCTAGATTTTGTTTTGTTACAGCCTGACACTGAAAATGGGATTATATACTAAAGCAAGAGGAAGAAATTTGGTGCGATCGCATTTTTAGGTTTGATATAAAGATAAACCAATAAGAAGATCTTGACCTGCTCCTACATGATTGGCTCATTATATCATTGCTTAGCGTATAATCCTTTTGGTGTCAGGTTGTAGCAATACATCTATCTAGTAAATACTTATGCACATCACTGCACCGTTATGGTAGTCTTTATGGTAGTGTTGAATACGAGTCTGGATCACGCTGAAAATTCACCCCATCACTCACACACACTCATCCTGAGAAATACATGTTCACTTATACATCACAGGAATCACACAAGTTTACTCTTGTTCTACTAACTCTATCCCCTAAACATGTACACACTGTAAATCGAGAATGATGAAAGAAAGTCTGAACATGGACAAGAAAAAGAAAACAAAAAAAATATGGCCTTGGAAGAGAGAGCAATTTTACTGAAATTCTATTCTTGGTATCTTGTTTTATTCTTTTATTTGATTAAACATTTCACTACTGTCAATGTTTCCGTATGTTACATATAATCTGAATAGCCAAATTGGGTACTTATAGGCTGAGGTCCATAAAGAGGCCTGGACTAGAAAGTTTACATTTTCCCAAAAGATGGGACAGAATAAAACATAAGGACTAGCTGTGAATCGGAAAATCACTGCTCTTAAGCAAACGAATTCAAATGAATTGACGCTTCATTTCACAAACACGCCACGGTCAGTCTATTAAAATTTCATGCAATGATTGAAGGTTGGTGAAATATACATTATACGGTTACATTTACATAATAAATCAAGCTGGTAAATGACAGCGTCCATGCAGGCTTTTGGCAGAAGCTCTTAAAAGCAGTGAAGCTAGTGTACCATGACCAATAATGTCAATGTTATTCATTTTAGTAGCCATCACTACTGAACTCCTGGTGCTGCGACTCCTGAATAAAAGCACATTATTATTCTTACCGTGTCAGTTTACGAATCTGTGATATGCATCATGGGAAATAGCTTATTTTTTTTTTTTTTACTAATATTTGGCAACGAGAAGTGAGAAAATAAGGATAAAGGGATTTAGATCAAAAATTTTATCAGTCATGAGTCGACTGTGCTGTTAGTTTCCAGTGATGAAGGTTTTGATGTATGATCACCTTCAGTGGTCTGAACATCATCAATTCAAAATTATGGCTATATTGCAATAAACAATGTCACATAAGCAGTAATGTTTTAATGCATGTTCAAATTTACAGGTAAATCTTGCCAGGTTTAGATTAGATTAGAAGTGTTCTTTGAATCCAGCACAATGCAATCAATCATAAATTAGAACGATATTTAAATAAATAAACAAACAGGGCACGGTGCCTTAGTGGTTAGCACATTCACCTCACACCTTCAGGGTTGGGTGTTCAATTCCTGCCTCCGCCTTGTGTGTGTGGAGTTTGCATGTTCTCCCTGTGCCTCAGGGGTTTCCTCCGGGTACTCCGGTTTCCTCCCCCGGTCCAAAGACATGCACGGTAGGTTGATTGGCATCTCTGGAAAATTGTCCGGAGTGTGTGTGTGTGTTTGTGTGTGTGAGTGAATGAGTGTGTGTGTGTGCCCTGTGATGGGTTGGCACTCCGTCCAGGGTGTATCCTGCCTCGATGCCCGATGACGCCTGAGATAAGCACAGGCTCCCCGTGACCCGAGAAGTTCGGATAAGCGATAGAAAATTAATGAATGAATAAACAAACAAACAAACATTGTTTTGCAATCTTCTTAAAAAATCAGTCAAAATCAAAGTTTTCTTTTTTATTATTATTATTTATGGTAATAAGAATTTAAGTAAATAAGTAAGTTCTAAATAATTCTGTCTACTGATTTTCCACCATCACAAAACTGGACATCTTGCTATTGTTTTATCTCAAGACACAAAGCATGATCTTGCTGGAAAGGAGTGAAAATGCAATTTACAACATTTAGGCTTCGATACTGCTGATTTAGTGACACCAGCATTTCTGAATATAAAACAGATACAGTACAAAAATGTCTGCAAAAACTGGCTGCATGAATTAAATGTAATTTACAAAATTTAAAACAACTAATGATATGTTTCTGAACAAATTTGTGCAAGAATAAGTGTATAAATGACATTTGGAATAACATTTAATAACTGAATGGTGGTGATATTATTACAAATTCATATCAATATCAAAAGTCATGGCTTTCGGTTTAATTGTTTCGATGAAATGCGATTTTGTCTGTCATCGTTTCTGCTTATAGTTTAATGGTAACGTTTTCTAGTATCGGTTTAGACCAACACTTCTGTCCTGTCTGAATGTGACACAGGGATGAGCTTTAAAGAAGACCTCTTTTCTAGGTGTAATGTTTTATACCTGGTTTTAGTAAAGAAAAAGGTTTCCAACCACTTTATTAACCTTAAAATCTGTCTTTTTTTAAATCTTAATTTAAAAAAAAAGCTCTTAATAAAGAAACAGCAACCGACAGCTAAAATAAATAAATAAACAAACAAACAAACAAACAGTAACATTGATATGAACCTGTTTTGATCAACACATTATAGAAATGTAACTAAAAACGGACAAAAACTCAATATTCTGTATAATTAGTGTTATGTTTCATCCATTCGATCTATTTTTATGTGTAACTCAGAAATATAATATAATATCTAAGCTTTTTTCCTCCCTCTGTTGGTATTTTACGACCTTGTAGAGCTCGTAACTCGTATTTACGGTAATTCCGACAGAAACAGATTTAGCTCGGGAGCGCGCACGATCTTTGGTCATAGCCGTAGCCTCAGGCAGTGGCCACTCGAAGTCTCGCGAGATCCTACTGGACGAGATTTTGAGAGGGGACTCAGGTGTAAGAGCGCAGCGCAGCGCGTGCAGGGAGACAGATAAGCGCCACCGAGACACTGCAAGGCATCCTCTCTGCACCGGGCTCTCAGATCTCCTAAACTTCACACCACCGCGACCTGAGACTGCAAAACACACACACAGACACTGACACACAAACACACGCGCGCACACACACACACACACACACACACACACACACACACACACACACACACACACACACACATACATACATGCACACACACACACACACACTCGTTGACACACAAGTACACACTCACACACACAGCAACCCTGGACCTGGAGCAGCATCGTCCACTTTATTTACATCTTTATTTATTGATGTTCACTTAGCCTGCATGGCTTTTCATTCAAATTATTAGTATTTTTATTTATTTATTTATTTTTGTTTCTGCGCCTCGGCTGTGCACTTTATTACTATTTTTTTTTCGACAAAGAGGGAGAAACAAAACAGACATCATGATGTCCATGAACAGCAAACAACCTCATTTCGCCATGCATCCGAGTTTACCCGAGCACAAATACACTACTTTACACTCGAGCTCGGAAGCGATCCGGAGAGCGTGTCTCCAAACTCCACAGGTAAAAAATAAACTTCTTTCTTTTTATTTCTGAAGAAATGCGATGTAGCGAATGACATACTGTATTCCTATCATGTGTGTTATATAATCTCTGTGCATGCAACGGAATGAATAATGTATATATTTTTTATTTAATTTTGTTTGTTTTTAATATAAAAGTCTACTTAAACAAAACGCAATCGTTACACTTTTTGCTTTTGCAAACTTCTAAAAATACTATTTTTGAAATACTCTAAAATACTATTATGATATGTTACTGGTTATTTTTATACCATTTATTTTATAAGAATGGACATTTCCTCGTTATACAAACTATTCACACTCTTCTGTCTCCGTTCTGTTGTGCAGTTACAGAGCAACATCTTCGCGAGTCTGGACGAGACCCTGCTGGCGCGCGCCGAGGCCCTGGCGGCCGTGGACATGGCGGTGTCGCAGGGCAAAGCGCACCCATTCAAACCGGACGCCACGTACCACACGATGAACAGCGTGCCGTGCTCGTCCACGTCCACGGTGCCCATCGCGCCGCCGCACCATCCGCACCACCACCACCACCACCATCACCACCACCAGAACCTGGAACCACCGGACCTGATGGATCACATCACCTCGCCTTCACTAACCCTGATGAGCAGCGCGCACGAGGCCGGCGGAGGAGCTGGAGGAGGCGGCGGAGGAGGAGGTGGAGGCGGCGGTGGAGGTGGTGGAGGCGGATTGATCTCCACCTCGGCGCATCCACACTCACACATGCACGGCTTGAGCCATCTCTCGCACCAGGCTGCTATGAACATCAACTCTCCGCTCGGACACCACCACCACCCGCACCATCCACATCCAGGGCTTTTACCCAGCCACCCCGGCAGCGCACAGGGCGCCTCCGGCCTTGTTCCTAATGGACTTCCCTCTCTGCCCGACTCGGATACGGACCCGCGCGAGCTCGAGGCGTTCGCCGAGCGCTTTAAACAACGGCGGATCAAACTCGGTGTGACCCAAGCGGACGTGGGAGGCGCCCTGGCCAATTTGAAAATCCCTGGCGTGGGCTCGCTCAGTCAGAGCACCATATGTAGATTCGAGTCTCTAACACTGTCCCACAACAACATGATAGCGCTTAAGCCCATTCTTCAGGCCTGGCTCGAGGAGGCCGAGGGCGCGCAGCGCGAGAAAACGAACAAACCTGAGCTGTTTAACGGCGCCGAGAAGAAGCGCAAGCGCACATCCATCGCCGCGCCCGAGAAGCGCTCTCTCGAGGCGTACTTCGCCGTTCAGCCGCGACCCTCCAGCGAGAAAATCGCGGCCATCGCCGAGAAATTGGACCTCAAAAAGAACGTGGTGCGCGTCTGGTTTTGCAACCAAAGACAAAAACAGAAACGGTTGAAATTTTCAGCGGCGCACTGACGATGCTGATGCTGATGGTGATGATGATAACAGTGATGAGGATGAGGATATTTTTTGGACCAAGGGATCTACAAACGTGTTTGTAGGTCTGCTCCGACCCGGTGGGGTTTTTCATGATCACTCAGATTTATGACTTTATTATAGTGGATGAGACTTTACGTGACCCTCCTCGCGCCCTGAATTCATTTAATATGATGATATTTATCATTTATTTATTTATATATTTATTTTCCCATGATGCTGGTGAAGTATGCAAACTCCAGGTAATCCAGACTTGCGGAGAACTTAATGCCTTCTTCCCCCAAAACATCGCAAGAAATTCGGGTTCTTTCCTTTTCGTTTCATTTCCTTTTTAAAAAAAAAAAAAACCAACTACAAAAAAAACCACACTTTTATTTGAAACGTTTAAATAGCCATGGAAGGATTACCTCATACTCCAAACACGTTGTCCTGTATTTATTTATTTATTTATTTATTTATTTATTTATTTATTTATTTATTTATAAGTTGATTTAGTTAGATAATATTTACGGATTTTAATTTATTTCCTGGTTTGTGTGTTTGTAATCGGGAGCTTTAAAAAGTAATTTCTGATGGAAAAGCAGAGTCAAAATTAAAGGAGAGAGAGAGAGAGAGAGAGAGAGAGAGAGAGAGAGAGAGAGAGAGAGAGAGAGAGAGAGAGAATACAAAATTGTTTAATTGTTGGGTCTGTTATAGATTGGATTTTTTTTTGCTTTTTTCAATATTGCACTGAAATAAAGTAATTTATTATTATTATTATTATTATTATTATTATTATTATTATTATTATTATTATTATTATTATTCGAATTGGTTAGCTCTAATAAAATGCTTTTTGTATATATAAACCTACAGAAAACACCTGATCACCATTTTTTCTTTTTTTCTCTTAA
>NC_062522.1:6276248-6281248 GCF_022655615.1 Tachysurus fulvidraco
AATGCAATATTTCAAGGAGCTGAAGGGCTTTTATTCGGAGCACAGCAGCAGCGCCGGAGAGCAAAGAAAACGACAGGAAAGAGGGAAAGAAAGGAAAAAATGGAGAGATAAAGGAAAAAAATAAAAATAAAATAAAGATTCGGTTATTGTTCGCATTTGGCTTTCGGCAACGTGAAAAAAAGAGCTGCAGTGAGTAAGCACTTTCACTTTTATTTATCCCTAGTAGAAAAGATCAAATAATTTCTTTCTAATCTTGGAAACCTAACCGAGAATTTCTCTGTTTGTTTGTTTGTTTGTTTGTTTGTTTGTTTGTGTGTCTAGCGTTTAACTTTTAGAAATGTACACGACGATTTGTGTTGACGTTGTATTTAAAAAAAAATGTTGATTTTTGTGAAGGGATCGAAAGTTGACAATAAAAAGGCTGTGCTTTATATAACACAGTGTTTATATGGCGCATTATTGTAGTATCTTTACCGTATAGCTAATGTCTTACCTAAGAAAATATTTTCAATTATTTTGTGAATATTTCAGGAGCTGAATCTTTTATATCAAAAGACAGTAAGCTGAAGATAAACCTAGGATCCTTCCCTGAATCTGGCTTTTAATCTTCTCGCTATTGCTTTCATTTCGAGACCTTGTTTGCTTGCAGTGCAGTGTTTCAGCTCTTAATTTAGTGCATACTGGAGAACTGCACATCCCGCAGTCAGCTCTGCTAGCTCTGCCGTCTGTCTGCTCGGACTGTGTGATGGAAGTAAAACCTCTCTGATTTGCCCCCCGATTTGCCCCTGGCCGGAGGGGAGCCCTCGGCTACCCCAGCTGCTCCACCAGCCATATGGAGCTATTCATCATAGAGCTATTAATCAGCAGATTTACATCAACACCGACTCAGCAACAATATAAACCTTTCATGATGTTCAGAACCAGGTGAGACAAAATCCTTTATTATTAACAACAACAACAACAACAACAACAACAACAACAACAACAACAATAATATTAATAATAATAATAATAGCTTGTTTTGAGGACCTTTTTCTCATATCGTATAACCAATTGCTTGACATGACTCACAAATAAAATAAATAAATAAATAAATAAATAAATAAAACAAGGTAAAGACGACCCTCCGCTTCACCCACAGCAATAAATGCAAATACTATGAATATGTAAATTAGAAACGCCTTAAACCAAACAAGCCCCGCCCACTTACCCAGGCAAACTGCAATCCTATAGCCTGTATGCACCGCAATAACTCTGTCTTCTGCCACTTGCTCAATCCAAATACTTTATTTTCACTGAGTTGTTATACTTTGCACTCAAATCATCCCATTTAAATCATTTAATAATAATAATAATAATAAGAAGAAGAAGAAGAATAAGAAGAAGAAGAAGAAGAAGAATCATCATCATCATCATCATCATCATCATCATCATCATATGGTTTAGGTTAACTTTTGCCTGATGTTCTTGCTGTCATTACCTGTGATGATGCGATGAAAACATATTTCACGGTCTGTGAAATTTGTCAGATCATTTCTTCCCATTTTTCTAAGTCCTAGTAAGATTATTAGCAAAATAAAATAATTCAATGCTTTAATATTTAATATTTAATATCAGAATATCACAGGAAGTCATGTTATGTAATTTTGAGTTAGCTTGTTCTGGGCAAACAACTCCAGAGATAATTCAAAATAAATCAAAGTTATACCTAAAGAGATCATCGTAGATGTTTCTCATTTGGTAAATGGTAATCACAATAAATTGCATAAAAATGTCACGTGATCATTTCCTATAAAAGACGGATCATATGATTGTTTCCTATACGTGTCATCAGTATCATCATTGTTACCATTTCTATCCTTATTTTAACCTCAGTATTCATATCAACATCATAACTGAGCTGTCATTTAAATCATCATCATAAATATTTTCATAACCACAACCACCACATCATCATTTCATTACCATGACATTAACCACATCATCACTGTTGTCACTGCTACGACATTCATTCATTCATTCATTCATCCATCACCCTCAACATGATGATCAGCATCATCACCGGCATCACTCATATCATTGCACTCTTTATCAGCATCACTGCACTGTTGTCTTCATCACCATCACATCAGCCACCATAATCATATCTGTTATTGCTGGTACCATGATTAGCATTATTGTAAATGTTATCAACACTCATCATCATAGCTATCTTAATTATTATCAATATTCTCATTATTTTATCAACTACAACCATCATCATCATCATCATCATCATCATCATCATCATCATTGTCATTCTCATTACTACAGCCATCTTCATTATCAACACTCATTGCATCAACCACAACCATCATCATCATCATCATCATCATCATCATCATCATCATCATCATCATCATCATCATCATCATCACGGTCATTCTCATTACCATAGCCATCTTCATTATTATCAACATACATATCACCACTGCATCAACCACATCCATCATCATCATCATCATCATCATCATCATCGTCATCGTCATCGTCATCGTCATTCTCATTACTACTCATTACCCATATTCATACATTCTCCCCATTTCATTAACCACAACCATCACCATAATCATCATCCTGTCTTCACTACCACTAATATCCTCATTATCACCATCACAACACTGTTGTGTGTCACTATCACATCAACCACCACCACCATTATGACTGTTATCACTACCAAGGATATCTTCATTTTTATAAGCATCTTCATTACCATCATCAGCTCACTGTTTTTTCACCACTGCTACCATCATCATCATCATCATCATCATCATCATCATCATCATCATCATCATTACCATCATCACCAACCAATTTCTACCATCCTTGTGTCCATCACATTAACTATGACATCAACATCATCATTATTGTTATTACCAACACCCTCATTAACATTATGTTAATATTTTAATTAGAATTAATAATAACAATAATACAAAAATAATAATAGTTATTATAATAATTATTATTATTTAAACTCTCTTTTGCTCGCGCTCTCCCTTCATCCCTCGTGAAGGACGCTGTGAAGGGTGGGACATTAAATAAGGGGTGTGTCGAGTGTCTCCTCCAGATCTGTGTTCATCTCCAACTCGTATTTGCTCAGTAATCTCCGCCCAAGCTCCAGTTGACACAGCAGCAAATTTCAATCACAAGGGGCTTCGGAGTCAGCCGCAAAACGTATTTGTTTAATAAATCCATCATTTTCCTCGAAAAATATTTGATAAGCCGGGTTTGACCCCTGCAGGAAAGAGCATGTATTTACTGACATGGCCCCCTGCTAGTGTGAAATGAAGGTTAAGATCTTTAAAGTGCCCTTCAAAATGGCCCATGCAGATGAAAGCACATGGGGTGCGTTCTGGATATGACCCGTAAAACCCTGAAAAACCGGACAGACTATTTTTTAAAAATAGCATCCAGTCTGAAAAATGCTCCATTCTGCAAAGACGTTAATGACTAATACGGACTTTAGTATATTAGTGCTGTTATAAAATCAGTATTAAATAAATAAATAAATAAACAAATAAATAAAAACACCTGAAATATGCTGTTGTAAAAAAAATAAATAAATCCATGACATGATGGCATGACGTGACCTGACACAAAGAAGAGTTGATTATTTTATAATAACAGGATGTCACTAGGTGTTTTATTTCTCTCTTCCCTCAACAATTATAAAGATTTAGAGTTATATTTCATTTTAGAAAATGCTCTAGTTAATGCTCAGTGCTAACTTTATAGCAGATATATTTTTTCTTTCTCTCTCTCTCTCTCAAAAAAAAAAAAGAAAAAAAAGCTTGTCTTGAGAAAAAGAGCAGCATGTTACAAAGCCCTGAAACTGGAGACTCCTTCCATAAATGTTTAGAAGTTTCACCCTGCTTATCAGTGCTAATCAACCAACAGGACGAAGCCATAGAAATCGCGAGGGTGTTAATATAAACCTGTGATTTTAATGATTCATTTGATTCAAAATAAAGTTACTTTGCAGATCAGGTTATTTAACCAAGACACTCCAACATACTAAGATATATAACAGCAGTGTGTAACAGCAGTTCCTCTCTGTCAGCCGTCTGTGTGTGTATGATCGGCTGTACAAATGCCAAAGCCCTTCTTCTCATTTGTTCTGTCTCTTTAGCTCTCTGAAGGCCCTGGGCGTCATGTCTCTTTGACCTCCCTATTGAACACGCTCGCCCCTCATCATTATCCTCATTCTGCCTGCGGACTCCTTCGCTCGTGCCTCCTTCTCCCCAAAGCACTGAGATCTTTACCCAAGCAGCTGTGGGATGCTGACGCAGTTATAAACCACATGGAACACAGAGCAAAGCAGGAAAAAGGAAAGAAACTGGAGTCAGTCCATTGTCCAGTGAACATTCTTGTTCGTGGTGAAAATAAGCTACGAAAATGGACAGTTTTCTGTTGCTAAAAATGCTTTTTTTTATTCTTGAGGAGACTGAGGAAGAGGAGAGACTGCAGTGTGTCAGATGGACGTGTGGCTCAGTGTCATATTAACAAAGAAAATGACCAAGACTGTTTACCAGTTTACACCTTAGGCTCGAATGTGCACTTTTTGTGCACCTAAAAAAAAAACCCGGTCTGTTTCCATATATGGAAATTAGAGCTTCTAATTGGGGATGGCTTCATGACCTTATATGGCAATGTGGGCTTGTTGTTCAGGCCAGATATTAAAAAAGAAGGGACATCTCTGCCACGTGTGTGTGTGTGTGTGTGTGTGTGTGTGTGTGTGTGTGTGTGTGTTTGTGTGTATTCCACATACTTTGTCAACTATCCTGTTCAATATTTCAGAGTGGATTTCCAAACCATCTGCATTGCTAATACCAGCTAGCTGTCTCTTATAAAACTAATACAAATTACCAGTTAAGGACCAAACCTGCCATTTTTTTATTTTTGAGTTTAACAATGAAGGTTGTATTTTTTTGTACCTCAGAGTAAACAAAAAAAAACAA
>NC_062522.1:6299003-6471503 GCF_022655615.1 Tachysurus fulvidraco
GAATAGGTTTAGAATGAGGTAGAAACCAGGGTTGTTGCGTCCTCTTACGTGTTCTCTCGTACAGAGCCTTGGGTTTCATCTGTTTTACAATTAAGTTCAGTTTTAAATAAGGAATACAAAGAAACTAATCAAGACAGAGTTACTGCTACTGCTACGACAAAGAGGTTAATTATTTTATAATAAGAGCACATAATCACTCACTCATTTTCCACCGCTTATCTGAACTACCTCGGGTCACGGGCAGACTGTGCCTATCTCAGGCGTCATTGGGCATCAAGTCAGGATACACCCTGGACGGAGTGCCAACCCATCACATGGCACACACACACTCTCATTCACTTACACACTCACACACTATGGACAATTTTCCAGAGATGCCAATCAACCTACCATACATGTCTTTTGACCGGGGGAGGAAACGGGAGTACCCGGAGGAAACCCCCGAGGTACGGGGAGAACATGCAAACTCCACACACACAAGGCGGAGGTGGGAATCGAACCCCGACCCTGGAGCTGTGAGGCGAACATGCTAAACACTACTAACACTAACGCTGCTTTGTGATAAACAAACTGATTTGAGTTGGGTTACATGCATCTATTAATCCATTTAATTGAAGTTATTCATTAATCTAAAATCTTCAGCCATAGCTACTGTCAGAACATCTGTTATAGAAAACTAATCAACACCTAGTAGCCAATCAGAACGGAGCACCGAAGAGCGCTGAGGTACGAGACTGTTATAACTGCTGTAAGTGGCTTTTAGTGCTGGGTTCCAGCGCCGGCTGTGATGATGTTGAATTTAATGAACCTTCCGCTCAATCTCAATCAGATGAGACTCACGTTTTTGGTGCTGATTATAAAGGGTGAAAACGTTTAACCCTGACCTGGAAGGATCACACTCAATATCGTGGACGTGACTGGACAAATTTGCACAGAAAATGGTGTGTGAAATAGGCTGGTCCTCTTCGCAGCTCTTCGAATAAACTCTGTTTAAACAGACCATCAGAGCGGGATGAAGGTGCCACCCACTCGCACTTGTAACCTCATTACACACCGCCAGTGTAGTCATTCCAGGAGATTAGAGTTAGTGTGTGTGTGTGTGTGTGTGTGTGTGTGTGTGTATGTGTGTGTGTGTGTGTGTGTGTGTGTGTGTATACCCCCTCGATCTCGAAGAGAAGATGATTAAACCCTTTCTGTATAGATCAGATCACATAATCATGGTATGTGTTTCATCACTGATCAGCAGTTTCTTTGGGAAAAATTCAAATAGGTTTTGGAGAGTACTTTGAAATTAAAGATTTGAACTTTTGCAACTTTTACAATTATTTCATTTTGAAAACCTTCCTGAAGCTATTCTATTCAATTTCCTTTTCAATTCAATTCTATTTATCTGGTATACAGTAATCCCTCGCCACTTCGCGGTTCAAGTTTCGCGGTTCAAGTTTCGCGGCCTCAGTGCATCGCTGATTTTTCAAAAATATTCATCAAAAAATAAAAACGGTTTCCCAGGATGCCAGACAAAGAGAGAAACTCTGTCAGAGGCTTTGTACATACCCACTGGCACTCAGACAAGGCACATGATTGGTTCCCGGCGCGAGATCTGAGCTGATTGGCTGCACATCATCGCATCCTCTCCCAGCTTCTTCCCTTGTTGTATCTCACCACTCTCGTTCACGCTGTCAACTGTGTCTCGCGTATTGTGTTCGAAATGAACTATTCGTTAAGCCCTTACAATGCCTCCTAAGCACCGTGCCCCTGCGAAAGATTCCTCTAGTGAGCCCAAGAGGAAGAGGAAGATGATGACTATCAGTGAAAACGTCAAACTTAGGGCCAATCCTACTTCACAGATTTTCACCTATCGCGAGGGTCCCCGTTAACCGCGATAAACGAGGGATCACTGTACCGTCTTTAGCAATTGACATTGTCTCAAAGCAGCTTTAAAGAAGCATAGAAACAGAATCATCTCATTTAACTTTTATCCCTAATGACCAAACTAAGGTGATGATGATGAGGAAAAACTCCCTGAGGTGATGTGAGGAAGAAACCTTGAGAGGAACCAGACTCAGAAGGAAACCTTATCCTCATTTAAGTGACACTGGACAGGAAATAATATAAACGTAAATGTACATAATGTCATTTCTTTCTACAGATGACTAAAAGAAGAAGGTTTAAAACATTAATGCTTTTAATCGATAAAAAAAACCTTTTTTAACTTCCCAGATTAATGAACTAATTAACGAAGAACGATGGTTGAAGAAATCGGAGGTTTTTTCCTCTCAGTGGTCTCAGACTTGCTGAAATGCTATCCCTGTATTAATAGAGGACAAAGTGAAGGTTTGAAAATCGATGCAGATGTCGGTGTCGTGTGTTGTTAGCTCGCACGGTGTCTCGGTTAATAAAGCTCGCGGAATGGAACAAAGCACCGCGCCTCTCTTTGAATGCAAACGAGTGGCTGCTGTAATCTCGCACAATCAAATATTAATGTGGGAAAAATGAATCCGCATCGGAGATTGTTTTTCTAATCCGCTCTGCCTGATAGTCGGTCTGCGGCCTCGCCTTTACAGTCATCACCGTAGGTAGTATATCACACACGATATCACGGAGATGTCATATCGGACATTGAATTCCATTCTTTTCTTACTGACTTAGGGACTAATTGAAGCTGTTAGAGTTTTAACGCCCGGATCATTACAGAATAACTGAGCTGACTTTGGAGCTGATTTTCAGCCTCGCCTTATGATTCCAAAAGGTGTCCCGATTTTAGGAACGGCAGTTTGTGAAAATTCAATCTTAACCCCTCACAGCCTCAATTTAAAATCATAAATATTAAATACGTTCAATATTTACGACTTTACATCCTGTAGTGCGGGGGAGGGGCTGTCTCTGTCTGTCTCTTGTAAAAACAGCAGTCTTGATGTGATGTGTGAGAAACAGGAATCAGCTTTGTTTCTGAGATATTTTGGAAAATTTTCAAGGGTTGAGTCTGACTACGATATCATTTATACGCTTGTCGGTTCATTAGTTAGTTGAGTCTTTGTAATAATGTAATAATGATCTAATGTTTTTTTGTTTTGGACAAATTTCCCAGAAGAAGGACTGGACAGCAAATCCGTTCAAGCACTACAGGAAATATTTTTGGCTTGTCTGTGTACGTTAACTATCCTGCACAGTCTAGATGAATACTGGTGAATAATAACATTAAAAAATGTTATTATTATTATTATTATTATTATTATTATTATTATTATTATTATTATTATTATTATTATTATTATTATTATTATTATTATTATTATTATTATTATATTATTGTGTAGGGGGGCACGGTGGCTTAGTGGTTAGCACGTTTGCCTCACAATGGCCGCACGATGGTACACACTCCGTCCAGGGTGTATCCTGCCTTGATGCCCGATGACGCCTGAGATAGGCACAGGCTCCCTGTGACCCGAGAAGTTCGGATAAGCGGTAGAAAAAGAGTGAATGAATGAATATTGCTGTGCATTATTGTGGTTGGTGAGTTGCACTCTATTACTATATCAGTGTGCATCTACAGCAACTTGGATAAGTATAAAATCAATCAAAAGATAAACAAATAAAAAATGTTTTTCAGCCTGGAACTCAGTTCAGTTGTGTTATCTAACAAACTCTAACCAACTCTGGCTCTTTCACAAACATGTGTTTATATTGTGTATTACATGTGTATATTTATGTATAATATGTGTATTATTATACAGGAGTTCGTAATGACACACGAATCAGCTTCATTCCAATTATGTGCCGTGGGATGTGGTAGCTCAGTGTTTAAGGTGTTGGGCTACTGACTGGAAGTTCATGGGTTCGAACCCCAGGTCCACCAAGCTGCCACTGCTGGGCCCCTGAGCAAGGTGAGCAAGGCCCTTAACCCTCAGTTGCAAGTCTCTCTGGATAAGGGTGTCTGCTATATGCTGTGAATGTAAATATGTAAATGTCTGAAGGCGGCCGGTCGGATGAGTTCATCAGATGCTTTGTTCGATTTTTTTTTCTGAAATATTTGCAGCCACATTAGAATGAATGAATCCCTTTTAAAAGAGTATAAAAAGGGGTTCAAGTAAGAGGAAATAGATGAGGGTACGTTGAATACAAAAATGTATTTTCTCTTTCTGTTTAATCATGTTAACAAGCTGCCAGGACATTTGGGTGTGTGGTGGGGGTGGGGGGTTCGGGGGATAATTTCCATAATTAACTCGCGGAGCCGTTAACAAAGCACAGGACAAGTTTGCATCAATTGAACTGAGGACTCTACAATTAAAATCAGCCTTTCGCAATTCTTCTACACACAGGCTTTCACTTACATGGTGCCCCGCTGCCCCCTCCGCAGAATCATAACGATATTAATGAGGGGCATCACACGGCGGTTAATTACAGCAAAGAGGTGAGATCTGCTTTTTCAATTAAGCCTCACGCTCAGAAGAGTCCGGAAATGTCTTACCGCCCCGGATGACGGCTGAACGGGCGGGGTGTGGGTCGGGGGGTATGTGTGAGGGGGCAGTTAGCTGGTGCTGGGGTAATTAGGTGCCTCATGCCAGGCCTGTTTAAGGGTTAATGAGGCCCGGTGCTTCAACAGCGCAGCCGCCTGTAGGGGGGTTCACTTTGAAGTGTCACAAGGTCCCCTTGTTCCGGGTGGCTCGTGTTTCATTTGTCTGAGTGGCAAATAAAATATTGATGAGGGCTGCCAGCAGACACTCCACCACCCGAGTCCTTCTCTCTTTCTCTCTCACACACACAAACACACACACACACACCCACACCCACACCCACCCACCCACACACACACACACACACACACACACACACACACACACACACACACACACACACACACACACACACACACACACACACACACACACACACACATACGCCCCTCACATTATTCACACATTATCAGATCCCTCCCTCTCACCCTTTAATGACCTCCATAGAATCAAACCGGGGTGACAATGGTGATGCCGGCCAAGTGTGTGAGTAAGTGAGTGTCTTTATGTGTGTGTGTCTTCAAAGACAGACTGAAAGAAAACACACTCATCTTACCCTCTTGTAAGTTTATCGAATGAACGTTTCAAAGCACTTATAAACCTATTGTTTAAAAATCACTTTTTTTTGTTAAACTAGACATAAAAACAAACATAAAAAACAGTATAATAAATAAATAAATAAATAAATAGTAGGACCTGTCTAGCTGTTTGAAATTTGTCTCTAATAAATTAAAAAACCAACAAAAAACCTGAAAGCACTTTAGAAAAAGACTAATGATTAAAGATCTAGAAGTAATAAAAGGAGCCATGATTTCATATCCGTTTCATTCCAGTGTCCAGTCACTTATTGTCTTATGTTTATCTACTGGTGAATAAAGTATGAAAATGTGAAATGAAGATAGATAAAGGTGTATGAATCATACACCCATAATACCTACATCATAGTTATAATATTAATTCATATAATATCATGTTTAATACCGGTCTGCATTGTCATCATGCAAGTAAGAAAAATGTATTAAAGTTTCTGGAATTCAGAGCTTATGGGGCTCCTTTGTGGCTCTGTTCATCGCTGAGAGGAAAAAAAAATACAGACTGTTTATTTTAAAATAATCGTATTGATCTAGAAGTCACATTCAGAGCTAGGATGTAAACTTTTGCTCTGGGGTCCGTCAGTACAGACATAGCTACGTCTGTGGGGTGAAATTCTAACTCACTGTCCCTTGGGAGTCGTTTTTATTGCCTCTATTGTAGCCTGGCTGTATTATACATGTCTGGGCCTCCAGAGATTTCCCATGGTCCATCTGTCCCTGGCCAGTAGGGAACCTCCATATTGGGTTCTAACATCCAGCAGCTCGGTTTGGATTACAGGAGCCATCCAGGGAACTATTGATTGCTTATTTTTATGACCGAAACTGAACCCTTCTTCTATCTCCAAGCAAAAAAACGGTAAAAATAGGATCCTTTATAAAGTAACTATCTGTAAGTTGAAGTAATATGTAGAATTTATTCTCCATCGATTGGCGTCCACGGGTCTGAGAAGTACGTTATCGTGTCCGTGCAGTGCCACAATCCATTACGCTTTTCATTCAAGTCCACCGGGGACATCCTAATCTCATTCCGGTTCACTTTGTGGACATTCAGAACTGTTATTGTATTCGGTGCTGTATTAAATGTCTCACAGCGGCTATTTATTTCGCCTCCGTCCACCTGAGTGATGCACGGCCTGCTGGCTGTAATCATTTTAGAGTCAATTTGTGCTTGATAATAAATCATCCATCCTTCTACTGTTGTATTTTTTAATCCCTGCTCTCTGTGGGATCAATGTCATGTTTACCAGGTGGACTGTGACTGTTATTGTAATGATGTAGACAGAGTCATTAAACAGTCGCTGTGTTTTAATTAGAAGGCAGTTCCCTAGGTAAGGAGCCCTTTTTTAAGAGCAGGTTTTAAGATCAAATACATGTTTGTTTTACATGGTGTCATGTGGAAATGTTCAGATGTCACAGTGGTTTAATTCTGAATTATAGGCAATAAAGATGAAACATTGGCTAGAAGATTATTTGCCGCCATGAATGAATTTAAGTACACTTTAGGCAGTGTTACAGATTCAGATATATGATCGATTCAGGAAATGTTACAATTTCAGGAACAGCAATAACAGTTTATAAAGTGTTACAGCTGCAGGATATATTGCATAAAAAGTGTAACAGATACAGGAAGTTTAATAGAGTCAGGAAATGTTACAGCTGCAGGAATTATTACATCAAAGGGAAGTGTAACAGATACAGGAAGTGTAACAGATGCAGGAAGTGTAACAGATTCAGGAAGTGTAACAGATGCAGGAAGTGTAACAGATGCAGGAAGTGTAACAGATACAGGAAGTTTAATAGAGTCAGGAAATGTTACAGATTCAGGACATATCACATCAAAAGGAAGTGTAACAGATACAGGAAGTGTAACAGATACAGAGTGTGTCAGGAAGTGTTCAGTAAGTGTTCAGGAAGTGTTACAGATTCAGCAAGTGTTATAGATTCAGGAAGTGTTATAGATTCAGGAAGTGTTACAGATTCAGGAAGTGTTACAGATTCAGGAAGTGTTACAGATTCAGGAAGTGTTACAGATTCAGGAAGTGTTACAGATTCAGGATGTGGAACAGATTCAGGAAATGCCACAGCTGCAGGAAAATCACATCAAAAGGAAGTGTTACATATTCAGGAAGTGTTACAGAGTCAGGAAATGTTACAGGTGTGGGAAATATTACAAGAGAAAAAAAAACGAAGTAGGAGCAACTGTTATGCTGACTGTTTTCGCTGCTATAGTGGAAGTGTTACCAGGAAATAGATTTGAAGATGTTTCACAAATTGTAATAAATAAATAAATGGAAAAGTGTAAGTGTGAAAATATTGCTGTAGCGTAAGAGCAGTAAAATACTTCAGCACATGCCGTTATCGGAAAAAAATACAGGAACACGTCTTTGATTCTTTTCCTCTAACTCCATGACACCAAGTGTTTTATTGTTTATTTATGGAATTGTAGATCGTCCTGAAACAAACAGGAAGTCTGATTCCTTTCAGTTTAAATGTCTCTCATCGAGTCTTCAGAGAACGAACAGAGTCCAGACTAGAGAACAGTTTCTGTTTCTCAGGGAGAACTTCTCTCAGTACAGTTTTAACTTTTTGTCTGTGACATTTGGTTAGTAAAGAGATAAAAAAAAGGGAAAGGAAATTGGTTTGACCCTCAGAGCAGTTCACATGTTGACTTCAAACGGCGTTTCTATAAGAGCGACTGCTCGGTCTCTTCATGGCGGCGAGTTTAATTACAGGACGCACCGTTCAATCGGAATCCGAGGACGTTTCCGTGTCACGTTAAAAGAAGGAGAAGATATCAGCGATGCAAATCCGTCTCTGTGATGAAAAACTCTTTGTACTTACACGAGTACTGAACTACGGTGTCAGATCGGCGTGAGCAGAACAGAAGAAATCTGATTGAACACGCTTTCTTTTGATAACGGAGCAAAAAATAATAATAGAAATTAATCACAACATTCATTCTAAAAACTAAAGATTTTTTTTTCTCCCTTGATTTTTTTCACTCCTTCCCCCCCTCCGTCTAATGCTCAGAGCGAGAAATGGATTTGCTGCCTCGGCCAAACAAGTCATGGGCAATTATAAATAAAATTACGACATCGCTTCAGGTTTCGAGATGGAAAGCGCTGAGCCAGAGAAGGAAGACTTGGAATGGAGGAGGGGGTGTAGTGCGTCAGTCAGAAGTTTTCTTTTCTAATCTCTGGATTATTATCTGCGGACGCCCGGTCCGTCTGAGGCTCGTCCGATCTAGCCGCTCTGATAATTGCGGCCGGCTGCGCTGTTTGATCTGCGTGATGAATAGATGATGAGTTTTTCATGAAACCACTCGAGCACAAGCTCTCCGGTCCCACAGGGAGAAGAGAAAAGGTCAGCACAGGTCAAGTTTACGGGTAATGACATATCATCCAGGCGTATTTAACACTTTGCTAATTCTACCTCTCCATTTTAGTGCTTTCTGGTCCTCTGAGCCATGAAGTGAGAGAAGATTCGCAGAATAGATTTGCGGAGGATCGTGGAGGACCACACAGTGGACGCTGGCTGTCTCTCATACAGAGTTTCAGGAAAAAGAAACGTTTTGGCTTCTTAAAGCTGCTATTTATGGATTTTGTTTTTGTCGTTTCTTTCTTTCATCTGTTTTTTTTTTTTTGCTAACAATTTTTTCCTTTCATTCATTCTTTTGCTTTTACTTTATTTTTTTATTAAAATTTTTCGTTCTTTTTTCAATTCCTTTTCTTTTTTTCGATCTATTTTCGATATTTCTTTCATTCTTTTGCTGTTATTTAAAAAAGCTATTTCTTTCTTTCTTTCTTTCTTTCTTTCTTTCTTTCTTTCTTTCTTTCTTTCTTTCTTTCGTTTTTTCTTTCTTTGTTATTTGTAAAAAGAAAGTAATCATGTGTGTGAATGAACAATCCACGTACATGAGCTGAGTAAACATGTGAACTAAAAGTCCTGTGTACATGTGACACTTGAATCATGGGATGTGAGTCATTTACAACATGTTCACACGTGTGATGTGATGTGTGCTTTATAAGAGCTGATGCTTACAGTGACACACTTACAGATCATTTCACATAAAGAAGCTGAAAACTGTCACGCTGCTCATTTGGCTCTACCTCTCTCTACCTCTCTCTCTACCTCTCTATCTCCCTCTCTCTCTCTCCCTCTCTCTCTACCACTTTCTCTGTATCTCTCTCCACCTCTCTCTCTCTCTCTCTCTCTCTCTCTCTCTCTCTCTACCTTTCTCTCTACCTCTCACTCTACCTCTCTCTCTACCTCTTTCTCTACCTCTCTCTCTACATCTCTCTCTGCTGCTTTGTCTACATCTCTCCACCTCTCTCACTCTACGAACTGGTGTGACTTCCTGAATCACAGCACTGACACTTACACTGAACTCAAGCATGATGTGCACTACAGAGCACACACACACACACACACACACACACACACACACACACACACACACACACACACACACACACACACACACATACACACACATTCACACATTGCACTCTGCTGCAGGAGAGCAAAGGAGACAGCCATCATACTGTGTGTGTGTGTGTGTGTGTGTGTGTGTGAGAGAGAGAGAGAGAGATGAAGAAGAAGAGAGAAATGACGGATTGTATGTGTATGAGAGAGAAAGTGAAAGAAGTGAATGGGAAGAGAACGAAAGTGTGTAATGGGGGAATAGAAAAAACAAAGATAGAGAACGAAGGACAAAATGACACATTCGAGCATATGTGTGTATGTGTGTGATTGTGTGTTTGTGTGAGATAGAGAGAGAGAGTGAGTGTGTGAGAGAGAGAGATAGAGAGAGAAAAAGAGAAAGAGCAAGAGAACGAAAGAGAGACACACAAATAGACACACAAATAGAATGCAAAGGAGGCTGAGTGACTGAGAGAAAGTGTGTGTGTGTGTGTGTGTGTGTGTGTGTGTGTGTGTGTGTGGTGCAGTGGTTTAAAGAGGCTTCTGTCAGCCTGACACTCCTGAAGTGTGTGTGATGAAAGAGTCTCTAATGGAGGGATTAAGTAGAGCACAGAACGACTTCAGGGGGTTTCTGTTCATCACACACACTTTCTTCTCAATGGGAGAAGTCTTTTACACTCCTCTCACACACACACACACACACACACACACACACACACACACACACACACACACACACACACACACACACACACACACACACACACTCACACTGCTCTCTGGTCTGAACGACGGATAAGACGACGTAAACACTCCATCACGGGGAATCATTCCTCAAATAAATGGCTACACACAGTAACCCAGAATATTAACTGTTTTTTTATTTATTTTATTTTTTATTTATTAAATTGCTTTTGTGAGAATAACTCCAAAACTCTTTCTTTCTTTCTTTCTTTCTTTCTTTCTTTCTTTCTTTCTTTCTTTCTTTCTTTCTTTCTTTCTTTCTTTCTTTCTTTCTTTCTTTCTTTCTTTCCTCTATTGTTTAAAATATTTATTTTTGCTATAATTTTTCTTCTTTGATTCTTTCTTTCCTTTTATTTAAATATTTTTTTCTAATTAAAATCATTATTTAATTTCATTGTCACTCTTTCCATCTTTTGCGTCTGTACTTTGTCTTTTTTGATTTTTCTGTGTTTTAGTTATAAAATTTATATATATATATATATGAAGTGGTGAAATCTTACCACCCTAGTTACAGAGCTCTAACTATTTGAAGTAACACTTAACTTTGAACTTCACAGAGAATAAAGAACATAATAAAAAATAATATAAATTGGAATAGCTGGCAAGAAGTGTAAGAAGAATAAAACACAAGTGCTGTAATAGGAAAGTCTGAACTTACAGCAGTAACGCTTTTCTGTAACTGCACTTTAAACTACAAATGTGTCTCTCCTTAAAAATACATTGAAAACAGTTTCTTTTTTAATGTGCTGCCCGTGAATCTATGATTAAAAATCCTGAAAATGTACCGAACATTTATTTAAAAAAGTAATCTGTTTCAAAAGTTTTTTTTTATGTTATTTTTTTTATTTTTATTATTTTTTTTACTGATTTTAAGCTTTGATAATAGAATTCTTCTTGTTGTTGTTATTATTATTATAATTATTATTTCATTCATTTATAATAATAATAATAATAATAATTTTAGAATAAAGAATAAATAAAAAAAATCTTAAAAATGTTTTAAAAATCTTCTTCAACATTTATATACATGTTAATATGAAAGGTTAAAATTAAATGAGTTTGTTTCATAAAAAACAGAATTTTATAAATATATATAATTAAATGATGTAAATCACTGTTCCTTAGTGCTTTGTCTCTCACGCTAAGTGTAAACATCTTAATACGAGTCCTTCCTCATAAAAACGTACTGCTATCTCCATAAGTACAGTGATTTGATCATTTATCCTAAACAGACAAATTGCATGAAACAGAATCAAGAAAACTTACACGAACCCAAACATTCTCACTTATTGACTACTGACTCTGGGGTATACTTGTTCCCTCTGTTGCCAACGGGACTGTTTTGAACAGGAACGCTTTACAAACTCTCCCTAGGACAGATATGGATAAATAATAGATATATAAAACACATAAATAAATAAAAAATACACAAACAAATGATGGACTGGATTTACTGGATTTACTACCTGCTTTGTTTTTCAGCTCCCAAGAACTAATTCCCCAATCTATTCCTCGATTCCACGCTGCGCTCAGGCTCAGACACATCATCAGGGATAGTACATGAAGCAACAGGGACTGAAACACTGTAATGTTTTGTTTTTGTTTGCTTGTTTAAAACATGGATTGATTTCTGCAGGAGAAAGAAATCCAGCATGACTGAGATACTCTCAGAGCCCCAGAACTCAGAGGAAATCAGCTCCATCGAGCAGAAAACCAGGGTGTGTGAAAGAAGAGGCAACATAACAAGCACTTGTCAATCCTTTAGGCCCTCCATTCTGACAGGCTGGACGCTCTCTGTCTCTCTGTCTCTCTGTCTCTCTGTCTCTCTCTCTCTCTCACACACACACACACACACACTAAACACACACACTACACACACACACTACTGCTGGTTCAGCTGGAGAAGACAGTGAACCTGTAAAAAAGATTTTTGTTTTATCCTCCTGGCAAAATCGGAGTCAAACAGAACTCGCTTCGCACTGTTGTGCACTGTTTCTCACATGTTTGTGTGAATGCCCACTGAAAATATATCCTATGTCTGTGTGTAGGTTGAGAGAAATTCTGTGTATGAGCAGTGTGTGAATGAAGCTTTGAATCCACACTGTGAGTGTGACAGGAGAGCAGAGATGATTGACATGGAAGCTATCCATCTGATCCTTTAGACATTGGTTTAAAACCACAATAGTTTAAAAGTTAAAGCCTTAATCCAACTCAAACCAACTCAAAGAAACTTTAACTAAATCCTCTCAATCCAGACACAGATCATACAATACAAGAAGACACAGGACAAACCCTCGCGATCCATCCCACATCTGCCCGACCCAACATGAGACAAACCCACTCAATCCAAACCTTCTCAATCTGGACACAGATCAAACCAACTCAATACAAAGGGATTTATAACAAACAAACTTACACAATCTAAACAGATACAGACCAAATCCACTCAATCCAAACTGTTGAATGCCAAACCCACTCAAGCCAAACCCATTCAAATCAAACATATAGAGCACAAACCTGCTCAATTTTAACCCACTCAAACCAAACCAGCTCTGCCCAAACCAACACAGAACAAAGCCTTACAATCCTAACCAATACAGAACAAACCCACAGAAATGAACCTCACTCAGATCAAACCCACAGAGCCTAAACCCACTCAATCCAAACCCACAGAGACCAAACCCACTCAATCCAAACCCACAGAGACTAAACCCACTCAATCCAAAGACACAGAGACCAAACCAACACAGACCAACCCACTCAATCCAAACCCACAGAGACTACACCCACTCAATCCAAACCCACAGAGACTAAACCCACTCAATCCAAACCCACAGAGACCAAACCCACTCAATCCAAACCCACAGAGACCAAACCCACTCAATCCAAACCCACAGAGACTAAACCCACTCAATCCAAAGACACAGAGACCAAACCAACACAGACCAACCCACTCAATCTAAACCCACAGAGACTAAACCCACTCAATTCAAACCCACAGAGACTACACCCACTCAATCCAAACCCACAGAGACTACACCCACTCAATCCAAACCCACAGAGACTACACCCACTCAATCCAAACCCACAGAGACTACACCCACTCAATCCAAACCCACAGAGACTACACCCACTCAATCCAAACCCACAGAGACCAAACCCACTCAATCCAAACCCACAGAGACTACACCCACTCAATCCAAACCCACAGAGACTACACCCACTCAATCCAAACCCACAGAGACTACACCCACTCAATCCAAACCCACAGAGACTACACCCACTCAATCCAAACCCACAGAGACTACACCCACTCAATCCAAACCCACAGAGACTAAATCCACTCAATCCAAACCCACAGAGACTAAACCCACTCAATCCAAACTTTCTCAATTCAAACAAACTTTGACCAAACCAACTCAATTCAAACCAGATCCAAATGAATGTAATCCAGTACAGACCTCACCAATCCCCATC
This sequence comes from Tachysurus fulvidraco, assembly GCF_022655615.1. Classification (NCBI taxonomy): domain Eukaryota; kingdom Metazoa; phylum Chordata; class Actinopteri; order Siluriformes; family Bagridae; genus Tachysurus; species Tachysurus fulvidraco. The sequence goes on from NC_062522.1 coordinate 6,312,754, forward strand.
ATCATTGTATTCTCAATCCAAAGCAGACCAATCCAACTTTTTTAACCCTGACCAAACCAGCTAGAGTCTTGAAAGTCACATTTACAGCAATTTCTTATATTTCACTATTTTACATACAGGCTCTAGAATGAACAGCACAACACAACAGTGTACATCACTTATACAGTATATAGGGCTTTTAAAGTCCAACCGGTGAACATTCTGATCAAACGAAGGGAATGAGACGAATCTATGGAAGAGATATTGGCGAGAATAAGGACGGGGAAAATAATATGGTTCCTTGCAACTCTACTTGTCTGAGTTTATTGATGGATCGCTGGTCCATAATTCATGTGTAAACTGTATCGATGTCAGTGAGCCAGTTAATCAGTGGGCAGAAATCCCTCATCTCTACTAGTCCAACCAAGATCTCGCATAAAACCAGCACAGACTAACACTAAAATCTGATCAGCTATGCCTTATGTATGTCACCTACTCCCCTCTCATTAGAAGCTCCTTTTCCATTTCCATCTCTTCTGTAATATGATGTGAGAGCTGTATAATTTTCTACAAGGCTTCTCTCGGGCTGAAGTAAAAACACTCCGGTGACATTTTAGCGAAAAGCCAGAGCTTTCTCTTCTCTTCCTCTGCTTAAGGATATATTGTTATCGCAGGCACTAACCCACCCTGTGATAATTATCATCCATAATTTATGCAGCGAACCGAGTGTGTTGAGAGGAGTGTGTGAGGGAGCTAGTGTTCTGACCAGTCCAGCTAATTCTGCCCTCTTTAATGTGCCATCCTGCATTATCTTTATGAGAGAACTGGGCCTGCTGTTCGCTCGGCTGCAAAGAGACAAATCACTCGAACATTCGCCTTTCTCTTTTCTTTTCCTTCTCCCCCTCCCCCCACTCCTTGTTCTCCACACTTTTGCTCTCATCTTCAGTCTCATTACAGTTTCACTTTATTTCCCCGCTTCGCCTCTGTTCCACTTTGTTCTTTATGAATCAAGCTGTGAATCTGCGACATCATTTGCTCTCTCGCTCTTTTCCCTGTCTTTTGTTTTCCTTTTTGTTTTTTTTTCAAGCACTTCTGTTAGCATGACAGGATTATTCAGCGGTTTAAACACATACACGGTGACATACGTTGCTAACTTGGCTGTTTTCAATTTTATCAGTAGTATCTCATTAGTAAACTATCCAAATGTAGGGGTATAAAGCAATGTCAGAATCTGTATCTGTATGTGTGTGACTGGTCTAGTTCCTACAGTTCCTCAGCCTCAGCAACATCACTCAGGGTCAGAATTTGTTTGCTAACTGTAGAATTATGTTTGTACCCATCATTTTTTCTAATGATATGAGTTCCCAAACTGAATAACAGAACAAACTAGAATGTACATTTCTGAAGAAAATGTGAATGGTGCTTGCACGTGGCAAGTTCCCCTCATCGTGCTGAGTGTTTTGATATATGACATGTCCATGTTGTGCTAACTTTTTGATTTCGTTTATTTTGGGGGCGGGGCTACATGTCACATCAGTTCCCCTCATCGGGCTGAGTGTTTTGATATATGACATGTCCATGACGTCACGTGAATACCCGGTGGGGTGCCAATAATTTTGGACTATGGGAAAAAAAGCCACTTTGAGGTTCCGTACCGGGAATTCCGGAATTCCGATCGCTTATAAAAGTCATAGCACACCTCTTTTCTATGAGCCGGCCGATTTGACACCTCATTCATGGGTCTAGGACAAAAGCTGCGGGACAAGTTACGTGCCGAAGTTTTGTCCGGCACAATAACAAGAAGGTTGCTTTGCAAGCACCATTAACTACTAATCTAATATCCTGGACTATCTTCATGACCCTGATCAGATGATTACTAATGAGTAATGAATGAATATAGTATCTGTTTATTGGTTTATGTTTTCAGAATAAAATTCAATTTCATTTAATTGAATTTAATTTGTAATTGATTAATAGTAGACTTGTATATAAATATGTTTGTATTTATCCCCAGTGAACAAGTCTGGGGTGACTGTGGAAAAGAACAACTCCCTTAGATGGAAGAGGAAGAAACCTTGAGAGGAACCAGACTCAGAAGTGAACCTCATCCTCATTTGGGTGACACTGGAGGGTGTGATTATAGACTGTTATAAACACCAGACAGTGTTATTATGAATAATGTCCTTTCTACAGTTATATACAGTACAGTTGTGTACTGATGAACAGGCTGTCCTCAAAGACCACATACAGTATAATTGGCATCTTCTCTTTTTTATGTCTAAAATCCCCATGAAGCAGAACACAACTGGAGCTGATGCCTCAAGATGGGTAGAAAAAAGAATTTTTCATATTCAGCTATGCTGCTAATCCCAACAACTCCTCATTCCCACTAAGAGTATAGAGAGCTAACATTGTTCATTGCCATGTCTCTCCCATCAGTCATGCTCCGTGATTCTTTAATCGTCTATGCAACCATCATTAATTGCTATAAAAAGTAGATCACCATGGTGAGGTGGTAGCTAAGAGCATAAGGTGTTGCACTACTGATAGGAACTTTGTGAGTTTGAATCCCAGCTGAACCAAGCTGCCACTGCTGGGCCCCTGAGCAAGACCATTAACCCTCAATTGCTCAGTTGTATAAAAATAAGATTAAAACTAAGTCACTCTGGATAAGTGAGTGTGCCAAATGCCATAACTGTAAAACTTTGTATATGTGAGAGGAATCCGAATGAATAACTAGAAAGAAGGTTGATATTCAGACATGATATTACTCTAGTACTTTACTTGACTTCCTAATGTCTTTTACTAGATCTAGAAGCTGGAGCAGTGGATTGTTTTGCACTGTAAATGCCAGAGTTGAATGTTTTTAATATGGCTGACACCTAACGCAAGAACTCCACCGTTCTTTATGAATCAAGCAGCGAATTTGGAGCAGTCTTTTTGTTTTGCTTCTTATTTTTGTTCCCTTGCTGTTTTAGAAAAGCTCGGCTGTCACAAAGCGGGGAAAACACACACACACACACACACACACACACACACACACACACACACACACCACACTCATGCTTTGAAAGCTTCAAAGATGTGTAAACTGGAAATGTACAGCTAATGATATCAGACACACACTTATCCTCAGTCAGCGTCTTTTCCTTTTGTTTCAGCAGTCCTGTAAACCCTCTAGGAAGCAACTCAAATCCTTCCAGTCCTTTGTTTCTGCGTGTTCATGGTGTTTTCATTCCGTACAGTTTATCAGCAGCTCTGAAATAACATGGTGAGTTTTTTTTTTTTTTTGGGTGCTGTTTTTCCCCCTGAAATAAACGAGTGCATCTATCCTTCCTCTCATTCTGCTGAGGCTTCTGCCGGACAGCTTGCGCTCTGCACGGCTGTAAATGAGAGGCGCTCTGTCTGCTTAGTTTGCTGACAAAGACGTTTTATTACAAAAGCTACAGAATTTAGCTGCCTAAGAGTAGCAATAGCTGCAGGGAAGCTGCGAGTGTGTGTGTGTGTGTGTGTGTGTGTGTGTGTGTGTGTGTGTGTGTGTGTGTGTGTGTGTGAGAGAGAGAGAGAAAGAGAGAGAGAACAAATATGCAAGCTTGTTTTTCTGTCTATACTAGTAGAATAAAATACGAACGGTTGCAGTGGTTGTGTTGCTACTGTAAAATGTCTCAGACTGTACTGTAAGCTTCAGAAATGTCTTAAATGATCTGACTGCCTTGAAGCTCCGCTTTTAAAAACGAACCCCTCTTTCTCTGGGTTTTAACCATGAAAGTAGTGCTCTCGGATCGTTTTTGCTTTCTCCAGCACAACAAAAGTTCAGGGTCAGCATTGATTGAAAATGATACACTTCCCCCAGAGGAATCGGTGCACTTTCCAAAATGTAAATCTCACCTCAGTTGAAAACACACGTGAGCTTGTGTGTTTGGTCCCCTGCTGTTTTGTGAGCCAGTGCTACTCACCTTTAAGCAGTGTAACAATAATCAATGGGGCGTTATTAATGATAAAAATCGTTTATGTGCATAGCTCTGGCCTCCTGCCGTGCTCAATACAGCTTTGTAGTTTGTGGTGTGTGTTTCTGCTTGATCTCTACTCGGCATCGAATTCTGCAGCGGGAACCGACGCTGATCGGACTCCATCAGGCTCCATTTCAGAGCGAATTGATTCAACCTTTCAAAAAAACTATGGGTGCGTTTGATGCCAGATGAATTCAGCAAGACGGCGGTAATATGATCTTTACATATCAGTGCAGATGCTCACAGAGGGTCTGGGACTGTGTTATGAGAAAGGTTGATGTTTGCACGTCGGTGCTCCATCTGCACTGTTTAACATGGAAGATGATTAGAATATACAAGTGGGTTTTACTACGTTCTTCACGCTTTCGGGATATACGTTATACAGTATGTGCTGCTTGATTCGGGTCTCCCATGATGCTTTGTTAATAACTACACTTTGGGTTGAAGGGAAGGGGAGGAGTTAAACACTCAATGGAGAATGAGTGTATTTGATGTGGTTTAATGGTGAATGATGTGTCTGATGAAGTTTAATGGAGAACGTTGATATCTGATGGAGTTTCATGAAGAATGCTGGTGTATGATGGAGTTTAATGGAGAATGCTGGTGTATGATGGAGTTTAATGGAGAATGCTGGTGTATGATGGAGTTTAATGGAGAATGCTGGTGTATGATGGAGTTTAATGGAGAATGCTGGTGTATGATGGAGTTTAATGGAGAATGCTGGTGTATGATGGAGTTTAATGGAGAATACTGGTGTATGATGGAGTTTAATGGAGAATTCTGGTGTTTGATGGAGTTTAATGGAGAATGCTGGTGTATGATGGAGTTTAATGGAGAATGCTGGTGTATGATGGAGTTTAATAGAGAATGCTGGTGTATGATGGAGTTTAATGGAGAATGCTGGTGTATGATGGAGTTTAATGGAGAATGCTGGTGTATGATGGAGTTTAATGGAGAATGCTGGTGTATGATGGAGTTTAATGGAGAATGCTGGTGTATGATGGAGTTTAATGGAGAATGCTGGTGTATGATGGAGTTTAATGGAGAATGCTGGTGTATGATGGAGTTTAATAGAGAATGCTGGTGTATGATGGAGTTTAATAGAGAATGCTGGTGTATGATGGAGTTTAATGGAGAATGCTGGTGTATGATGGAGTTTAATGAAGAATGCTGGTGTATGATGGAGTTTAATGGAGAATACTGGTGTATGATGGAGTTTAATAGAGAATGCTGGTGTTTGATGGAGTTTAATGGAGAATGCTGGTGTATGATGGAGTTTAATAGAGAATGCTGGTGTATGATGGAGTTTAATGGAGAATACTGGTGTATGATGGAGTTTAATGGAGAATGCTGGTGTATGATGGAGTTTAATGGAGAATTCTGGTGTATGATGGAGTTTAATGGAGAATACTGGTGTATGATGGAGTTTAATAGAGAATGCTGGTGTTTGATGGAGTTTAATGGAGAATGCTGGTGTATGATGGAGTTTAATAGAGAATGCTGGTGTATGATGGAGTTTAATGGAGAATGCTGGTGTATGATGGAGTTTAATGGAGAATGCTGGTGTATGATGGAGTTTAATGGAGAATACTGGTGTATGATGGAGTTTAATGGAGAATGCTGGTGTATGATGGAGTTTAATGGAGAATTCTGGTGTTTGATGGAGTTTAATAGAAACCGCTGGTGTCTGATGGAGTTTATTAGAGAATGCTGTATGATGGAGTTTAACTCTTTTTCCAGGGGCCAAAAATGAAATGACTCCACAGTGGTGGTTAATATGAAGCTCATATGAAAGTAGACACTTAGTGATTTAAGAATTACTAAGTATAAGTATAATGCTCAAACAACAAGTGAACAATTTGCTCTTGAATTTCTTGGCTGTTTTTATGCTGAGTGAAAAAGAAGGGACACCAAGGGAATTGAACTATTATTGTTAAATGTTATATATATTTATACATTTAAGCTTAAAATCATGTTACATAAACAGCAGCTCCGCTAACACTGATGGTGAATTTCATTCATTCATTTTCTACCGCTTATCTGAACTTCTCGGGTCACGGGGAGCCTGTGCCTATCTCAGGCGTCATCGGGCATCGAGGCAGGATACACCCTGGACGAAGTGCCAACCCATCGCAGGGAACACACACACACTCTGGAAACACACTCCGGAAACCGGAGTACCCGGAGGAAACCCCCGAGGCACGGGGAGAACATGCAAACTCCACACACACGAGGCGGAGGCGGGAATCGAACCCCCAACCCTGGAGGTGTGAGGCAAACGTGCTAACCACTAAGCCACCGTTACCCCCCCCCCCCCCCCGGTGAATTTGCTCCTAGATTTTATTCCTGATTTCTGTAAGCAAAAGTACCTAAAATACATCTTTAGCTGTCCTGAAATAATGCCTGATGCCTGTAGAGCATTTTTTAAGATTTCTAAGCTTTTAAGTACAGAACAGATTTTTGTGTTTCATGAATAGAATACAATACGGTCATTAGAGAAAAGGAGACAAGCAGACAGAGAAAGATAGAAAGATAAATATCTCCCAGACCTCTGTTCACAGCATTAATCACATTAATTATAGAAGCCTCACTATACTGAGGACTCGTGAAGAGAAAATGAAAAGATCAGAGCCATCAGTGAGTAGAGTTAATGAAAATACTAATTACCTGATGATGAACTGTGGGGAGAGAGAGAGAGAGAGAGAGAGAGAGAGAGAGAGAGAGAGAGAGAGAGAGAGAGAGAGAGAGAGAGAGAGAGAGAGAGAGAGAGAGAGAGAGAGAGAGAGAGAGAGAGAGAGAGACTTTTGTGTGTGATGATTAATTCAATTCTTGAATGGTCACACACTGATGTTTTTAACTTTACTTTAGTGTGTGTGTGTGTGTGTGTGTGTGTGTGTGTGTGTGTGTGTGTGTGTGTGTGTGTGTGTGTGTGTGTGTGAGTGTGTAAGAGTGTTTGACTTGTTGTTGTTGGCTGAATGACATCAAAGAGATGCTCCCATCCACTGTCTCACTGAACCTGCACTGTCTGACATGCATCTATTCTGTATGTGTGTGTGTGTGTGTGTGTGTGTGTGTGTGTGTGTGTGTGTGTGTGTGTGTGTGTGTGTGTGTGTGTGTGAGAGAGAGAGACAGAGAAAGAGAGAGAGAGGCATATGAAAGGCATATGAAAGCGGTCATATTTGAAAGCCATGAATGTGTGTGTGTGTGTGTGTGTGTGTGTGTGTGTGTGTGTGTGTGTGTGTGTGTGTGCGTGTGTGTGTGTGCGTGTGTGTGTGCGGGCATACATGCGTGCGTGCATGTGAGTGTGTGCACATCATTACCAGAACTGTCAGACAATTAACTCCTGACACACACACACATTTTTTATATTTATGTGAATGAATGAAAGCACATAAACTGCAAAGAATACATACACTCATTCACACACACACACACACACACACACACACACACACACACACACACACACACACACACACACACACACACACACACAGACAGATGTGAGATGGTGCAGTGTGAGATAAGAGGAGTATGACAGCAAAGGAGAACAGAGACTGAATCTCCTGTTACACACAGATACAGTTACACTCGAGGGAGAGAGACAGAAAGAGGGAGTGAAGAAAGAAAAGAAAAAAGACAGAAGAAAGATAGAGAGAGAAACAACATAAGCAAGGGGCATAAAGACACGATTTGGGCCACAGAGGGGACCTAATATCTGCTTTTCAGTCCCTCTCATGCTGTACACAGATGGAAGATGAGACTCTCTCTCTCTCTCTCTCTCTCTCTCTCTCTCTCTCTCTCTCTCTCTCTCTCTTTCCACTCCTCTTCACTGAAATTTCACACCAAAAATCTCAACAGAATTGTCCAACCATTTCACCTCAAATTTCAAGTTCATGTTCTGACCTTTGACTTGCGTCTTCTTATCACAAACCAGTAGCTATGTCACTCTCCCGGTATCACAAACCAGTAGCTATGTCACTCTCCCAGTATCACAAACCAGTAGCTATGTCACTCTCCCAGTATCACAAACCAGTAGCTATGTCACTCTCCCAGTATCACAAACCAGTAGCTATGTCACTCTCCCAGTATCACAAACCAGTAGCTATGTCACTCTCCCAGTATCACAAACCAGTAGCTATGTCACTCTCCCAGTATCACAAACCAGTAGCTATGTCACTCTCCCAGTATCACAAACCAGTGTTATAGTGAATACCTTTGAATTTTGTGCAAAAAGATCTAAAAAAGAGGAAGTACTTATTAAGAAGGTGCGGTGTATGAGAGAGTGAATCGGGTGGCGTGAGACTTGTGTAGTGGTATGAGAATAAGACAGGGAGAGTGAGACTGGTTTGATAGTGTAAGGGAGAGAGTGAGACAGTATAGATGGCTTTGGTTGTGTAAGAGAATGAGACAAGGGAAGTGAGACAGGTTCAGATGGCAGGAAAGAGAGAAACAGACAGGTTTGGTGGTGTTAGAGAGTGAGACAGGTTTGGTAGTGTTAGAGAGTGAGACAGTATAAATGGCAGGACAGAGAGAGACAGGTTTAGTGGTGTTAGAGAGTGAGACAGGTTTGGTGTATTAGTGAGTGAGACAGGTTTGGTGTATTAGTGAGTGAGACAGGTTTGGTGATGTTAGAGAGTTAGACAGTATAAATGGCAGGACAGAGAGAGAGAGACAGGTTTAGTGGTGTTAGAGAGTGAGACGGGTTTGATGATGTTAGAGAGTGAGACAGGTTTGGTGATGTTAGAGAGTGAGACAGTTTGGTGGTGTTAGAGAGTAAGACAGGTTTGGTGATGTTAGAGAGTGAGACAGGTTTGGTGGTGTTAGAGAGTGAGACAGGTTTGGTGGTGTTAGAGAGTGAGACAGGTTTGGTGATGTTAGAGAGTAAGACAGGTTTGGTGGTGTTAGAGAGTGAGACAGGTTTGGTGGTGTTAGAGAGTGAGACAGGTTTGGTGATGTTAGAGAGTGAGACAGGTTTGGTGGTGTTAGAGAGTTAGACAGGTTTGGTGGTGTTAGAGAGTGAGACAGTTTGGTGGTGTTAGAGAGTGAGACAGTTTGGTGGTGTTAGAGAGTGAGACAGTTTGGTGGAGTTAGAGAGTGAGACAGGTTTGGTGGAGTTAGAGAGTGAGGCAGTTTGGTGATGTTAGAGAGTGAGACAGTTTGGTGGAGTTAGAGAGTGAGGCAGTTTGGTGATGTTAGAGAGTGAGACAGTTTGGTGGAGTTAGAGAGTGAGACAGTTTGGTGGTGTTAGAGAATGAGACAGTTTGGTGATGTTAGAGAGTGAGACAGTTTGGTGGTGTTAGAGAGTGAGGCAGTTTGGTGATGTTAGAGAGTGAGACAGTTTGGTGGAGTTAGAGAGTGAGACAGTTTGGTGGAGTTAGAGAGTGAGACAGGTTTGGTGGTGTTAGAGAGTGAGACAGTTTGGTGGAGTTAGAGAGTGAGACAGGTTTGGTGGTGTTAGAGAGTGAGACAGTATAGATGGATCCTGGCCTGGTTTGTGTCCCCTTAGTTTTTCAGACTTAAATTTCCTTAAATTTCCTAAAGATAAATTTCCTTTATCCGTGTGGGTGTGGCCTTTTCCAGGATGACTCCACCCCTTTCTATAAAGAACAAGGACTCACTGAATGGTTTGATGAGGATCGAGTTCACATGGTGTGGCCTTTACATTCCCCAGATTTCAGCCTAAGGACGTGTTAGACATCACTCTCCAACCCCGTCATTACAACCAACCGAGAAAATATCTTTTAGAAGAAGAGACCTGGTCCAAGAGCACAAGGTCAGAGCAAAGAGGGTTAAGGGCCTTGCTCAAGGGCCCAACAGTGGCAGTTTTGAACCCCGATCTTCCAATCAACAAACCGGAGCCGTAACCACTTGAGCCACCATTGCAGAAAAAGCTGAAGCTTTTGTAATAACTTACGACTTACAGCCCAATTGGTTAGGCCTTATTTTTCCACTTCCCTTGTGAGCTCTGAAGCAATTTGTGTCAAATAAAAACAATAAAAAAATCATTTCATGTTTTCTCATCACCGTGAGGATGCTGAATCCCCAAAAGCAACATGAAACAACATACACAACAACTTCAGAAGAACAAGGCTACAAGACCACCAGCGCATGGCTCACACAGCGCCTGGGCGACTTCTTTTCCTCCGAACACTAAAGCGAGAGAGGAAAGCAAAGACGCAGAGATGAAAGACAAACCAAGAACAGGCAGAAGAGCACACAGCACACACAGAGCTCGGCACAGCGCCTCGCTCTCGACTCGACACACGCTCAGACCGTCACGGCCATCGCCGAAAGAATACAGAGGGGAATGGAGCAAAAGTCATGATGGGAGGGAGAAAAGGAAAGAGGGACTAAAAAGCCTGGTTCAATTAGCGTCGTAAAAAGAAAATACTTTGTAAAAAGGAAATAAATGCAGCTGCGAGAGGAAGACTGATGCTCTCAAATAAACTGGGGCTGCTGAATTTTTAATTGGGGAGAGAGATCCTAATTACGGCCATCAAGACACAGCACTTCCAAACACATTCCACACTTCTCTCTCTCTCTCTCTCTCTCTCTCTCTCTCTCTCTCTCTCTCTCTCTCTCTCTCTCTCTCCGCTCGGCCTGAGTGTATGCTTCCATTTCATTAATATTTGATGAAAATGGGCTCGGCTGCATCAGCTGCCCCAAATGCCGCCTCCATTACGCATGCCGCTGTCCTACGTATGTGTGTGTGTGTGTGTGTGTGTGTGTGTGTGTGTGTGTGTGTGTGTGTGTGTGTGTGTGTGTGTGAGGTTAAGAGGTGGGGTGGTGTCTCGTCAGCCGTTCCTGTCGATTGATGCTATTAGATGGTCGAAAAACACTCGGGTGTGAGCTATAATTGAGCTGACACCAATAATGAAAGCGGATAGTGCCTCGGAGCTCTGGGCAAAACACTGAACCTATTAATGACCATCATAACTCTAGGGGACTTTACTGTAGGGTCCAAAAGTCTGAGTGCCCTACCCAGAACTGTTTATGTTTCATCAATTATCAAACAAGCTGTGTGAAAAATCCTTGCGTGAAACCCACGGATTTGAATATCCTCCTCTACGCCGCTTTCTGTAGCGTGTTAGAGTTCTGATCGCTCTCAGCCAATCAGAGCACAGCGTCCCCCCCCGCGTACTACATCAGACGCAGCAGTAGACCTCTTTTGTAATGCTTCTTGTTTATAGGTTAAAAGGATGATAACGATTGAAGATGGTGATTTTTCTGGGAAGCTGCAATTTGCTCTAAACCATGTAACATGATTAAGTGTTTATTTATTTATTTATTTATTTATAGTTCATAAATTAAGACATTATGAACACTCTAATTTATGAGATGTATTAAATTGAATGTTTAATAATATTGACTGTAATGTAATTCATGTTTGTATGAAGAGGGTTGAACATCTATAGTGAACATTCGCACCAATCGATACCTGATATAAGAAGAACGTGCCCGAGAACTTTTTCCTTTCTCACTACTTTTCTTCTTCTCGTGATCGTTAGCACGTTTAGATGGAGCAACTTTGTGTCTTGGGACTTGAGGAATTAATGTGACCACCCCCACCATCAGCAGCACTACCAGGACCACCCCATCACCCCCTCCACCACCAGCACTACCCCTACCAACACCACCACCATCAGCTGCATTACCAGTACCACCCCCATCACACCCTCCACCACCAGCACCACCCCTACCAATTCCACCACCATCAGCAGCACCACCAGCAACACCTATAATACCACCAGCACCAGTCCCACCACCACAACCCCAGCATTAGCACCACCAGCAGCAACACCACCACCACCAGCATTACCACCATCCCAGCATTACCACCACTGCCAGCAAAACCACCACCAGCAACACTGCCAGCATAACCACCACCAGCACCAGAACCACCATCACCACCACCAGCATTACCACCACCAACACCATTCCAGAATTACCTTCATCGCCATCATCACTACCACCGGCACCACCACCAGCACTACCATGGTCATTACCACCCCCGCATTACCACCCACGACCATACTAGAATGACCTTCTCCACCATTATTACTACCACCAGCACCACAGGAGCTGGACAAAATGTTACCACTTTATTTCCTCTTTTAACACATGAAGCCTCATATGAAATGCTCCTCTGAGTAATCTAGCTGGACAAATATAAAGAAATCCTGATCTGCATTCAGTCTGAAAATCTGACTAACTTTGAACTCCTTGTCATTTAGAGTAGCATCAGTCAGAAACCCCTGCAAAGGCTGCAGAAATAAACAGATATAAGTGAATGCTAACAGGCAAGTAGCTAATCAACATCAGTGTTTGTTTAGTTTGTAGAATTATCTAATTATTTCATTTGTCCATATAATAATAATAATAATAATAATAATAATAATAATAATAATAATAATAATAATAATAATAATAATAATAATAAGAATAATAAGAATAATAATAAGAATAATCATTCAGAAGGCAGTCTGTTATTTTCAAAAGTTTTCATCCATCTCAAAAACATTCATATGCTAATTAATTAACTTAGATATTATACGCTAGTTAATGTATATTACAAAAAACCCTACAAACTTTGTAGTTAGTTCAGTAGATTTTTTCTATTTTAAATTAGAATGCCATCTTTTAAGAGTTTCATTCCTCTGAATGAGATTTGAATGGGATCCACAGAGATTTGCCAGATTTTTTTTTTCAGTTTATTTCAGCTTTAAACAAGTTCCTATAACAGCTAGAAACTGGCCTTCCTTCCCTTTCTCTTGACATTATTAAGACAGAAAGTGCAGAAAGTAACTGCAAAAGCATCAAATGTAAAATCCATGTGTGAAACAAACATATCAAACAAACTATTACATTACAGCTACAAAATATTTCTATATCAGAATGACATCGTGGTGGATTTGGCTCTGAATGACCTGCTCTTGTCGCTCGGAGAGACCAGAGGGACGTCATTTATAAAAGCGAGATTTGATTAAACATAAAAATGATGGTGTGAGGGAGAAAAAATGAGCCATAATCCCCCTTAATCCCCCCAGAAAGCCACTAGGTCCTTCTCTGTGCTCGTCTTTTTCCCGAGAGACCTTCTGCTTCTTAGATATTCAGAGAGAAAGAGAGAGAGCGCGCGAGAGAGAGAGATGGAGGGAATGAGAGTCTGTACTCCCCCCAAGTCTAATCTCAAACATGAATAAAGAGACCCAGCCTGTTAGAGCGAGGTCTAACCTTTCAGTCTCGACTCGTTTTACCTTTTTTTTTTTTTTTTAAACACAAACGTGCTACAATTCGGTGTTGTTTTAGCTTGACGCTTTATCTTTCTTCCATTAACACCTTGATGCTGCTCGTACTGATTTTTACATCCACTGACGTTCAGCATGTTACTGTGTTACGGCACTAGACTGGAGAAATCTATGCACATGGCTCCCTTTTCCCTCCAACCAGCAGCGAGCTTGTACAGTTAAAACTCACTCCAAAAAGTGATGCTTCATAAGCGATCACATTTTATCCAGAGATGCATAGACTTCTGCACCAGGCCTTAACTCACTGAGACAGAAGGAAGCAGAGGAGAAAGCAGCTGTCATCTTCAATCTCACACCACCTTCATTAACATCAAACTTTAATCAGGCTTTCAGAATTCCTCTGTCTCTCTCTCGCTCCGTCTCACCAAGATCTCCATCCAGCACTGAGGTGAGCAAACGCTGGGAAGTACATCACATACGTAATGCTTTAAATAAGGAATAAAACATTAGTGCCGGTGTGTGCTGTAATAGGAAATGAATCAGAGGTAAGATGGAGGGATGAAGCAGTGTCACGGTCTCCATCCGGAAGTATCAAGAACTTCCAATGCCTCCTGTAAGAACGCAAACTGCATCCAACAAGAAATAGTGACGTGTCATACGGCTAAGTACGGTGACCCGTACTCAGAATTTGTTCTCTGCATTTAACCCATCCAAAGTGCACACACACACACACACACACACACACACACACACACACACACACACACACACACACACACACACCCGGAGCAGTGGGTAGCCATTTATGCCTTGCTCAAGGGCACCTCAGTCGTGGTATTGCCGACCCAAGACTCGAACCCACAACCTTAGGGTTAGGAGTCAGACTCTCTAACCTTTAGGCCACGACTTCCCCAAATAGTGCACTTAAAGTACCTGGATGATGCACTTGTGAAATGGGATTATTTAAAAAACACTATTTAAAAAAATATATGTTTAATTTAATATAAAATTTCATTAATTTCATTTTTTTTTCGTTTTTTTAATTAATCCATTTACTTATTTATAAAAAAATATTATTTCTTTCATAATATATTAATATATATATATATATATATATTTTTTATGTTAGACACTCGACACGCACAGCTTTGCTGACGTAGAAGAAAAGGGGCAGGGCTACAAGCGTCTCTGATACTTTTTTAAATGTCTTTTTTTAATTAGGCCACGTTCAGATTCCTAAAGCTAGCGGCGTCACATTACGTGCCTTTAAACTGAGTAATTCGCCATCGACTGGGAAATGGCTTATTTCTAAAAACCGTTAGTTTGACATGACCCATCTAATGTTCTTACACTAGACACTAGAGTACACAGTGCATAGTGTAAGTGCATGGTTCTCCTATTAGGACAGAGCTAAAGTGCTTTATTCCTCTTATACCACAGCAGTTCTGTTTATTTACTAATGACACGTCGGACTATATCCGTCTATAGTTACGTTTAACAATATGGAATGACGTTATTACTTCAGCAACTTTGCTTTCTTACGGAAGGATGTAATCTGTACTCACACTGACGACTCCTTACTTAACATGCCAAATATAGAAATATCACTGTACAGAAAACGTATTAAATCAACACCTTTTAACCAATCAGAATAATTAGGAATTAACAACGACTTTCCTAAAGTGAGGGCTGAATTCAGAGACGCTATGGAGCGATAAGTTTACACACCCGTACAGATCCACGAGAACGGCGTCACGAAGGAAGGCAAAAATACACAGATGCATTAAAGATCATGGAGAATGAAAAACATAGCACATGTAATGCTAAAACAGCCTGAACACTCTCTCTCTCTCTCTCTCTCTCTCTCTCTCTCTCACTGCTTAAGAGCATAGTACAAATCACAGCACACATTACCACAATGCAGCTTATTTACATATTCATAGAGATGTAAATTATTTAACACTCACAGCCACAACATCACACCAGAGTCGCTCACACACCAGCAGCCTCTTAGACAATTATTCTATTTCTGTTCTTCCATTTATTTTAATCTATCAATGACTTTAGATTCTTTATCAGTTTTAATGTTTCATTCATTAACATATATTTAAAGACAATTTTTTTATTTCAAATTTATGCATTTATGAAGTGTATTAAAATATTCAATATATCTTTAAAACATTAGATTTTAATGAACATTGCTATTTGTGGATCTAATGTGAGTGGAAAGTATGTTTATTTCATTTAATATTTAGGTTGTATTTTTTATTTTATTTTATGAATTATATACCTGCATTTATTTCTATTTTATTTCATGGATAATGCGATCTATTTAATCGAACTATATCGTTTCCTATATTCAAAAATTAAAATGTTAGAATTTTGATGATAGAAAAAAAAATTGTTTATAGTTTATAGTAAATGTTTGTTTGTTTCTTTAAACCATTGTTTATTTATTCGTTCGTTTATTATTTTGTTTTATTAATTGTTTTAAACATATTTATATTAGTGGCTTTAACACACACACACACACACACACACACACACACACACACACACGAGCACAGAAAGACCTCCAGAAAAGGACACAAGTGGCAGAAGCTGTACTTCCTCGAGTGTGCAGACCCCCTCCCTCACGCACTTCCACTGCTCACTTGCTCACTCACTCTCTGCCTTATACATGCACACACACACTTCCACACATACACACACTCACTGAGGGAGGCTCACAAGATCATCACCCCTCGCAGGAGGAACAGATGCCCGTACTCACTCAGTGTCCTGACATCCTGCGCTGAGCAACTTCCCTGATTTCTTCTTGCTTTTTTTTTACACTCGTCCATCTCGTCCTTAAGATGGTCGATCGGTGGAGCAGAGACACCATGGTGACCATCGCAGCAGAGCCAGCTGTGCATCTTAATCCCAGACCTGGGCTTCTGGGCTCTATCCGAACCCCGTCCATACAGTTTTCCCACTCATACACAATCTGGCGTCCCGTGCTGGGTTTCTCTGCATCTGCTTGCAAAAGCAAAGCGCAATCAATATGGAAGGGGCGCGCTATTTTATGATTGGAGAAGTTGTGTTGTGTTTTTTGGTGGTGAAATTCATTATTTAGTATCTGAACCTTCAGCTATTCCGTATCATTTATTCATAAAGTCCCTTTTTGCCAGAAGGAAATGGATACAGAGAGAGAGAGAGAGAGAGAGAGAGAGAGAGAGAGAGAGAGAGAGAGAGAGAGAGAGAGAGAGAGAGAGAGAGATGCAGGGGGTAAGAGGAAGATAGGAAACAAAGCAGAGGGGCATTAGAGGTTCGGATTGATGATATTGATCACATAGCATCTTGAAATAAATTGTGGGAGGGATTTATGGACATGATTGACAGATGAAAACCTCATATGGCTTCGAGGCCTTGAACATCAGACACGCACGCTGCACTGATTGAACTGAGAGTGCTCTGACAACACGCACACACACACACACACACACACACACACACACACACACACACACACACACACACACACACACAGACACACACACACAGACACACACACACAGCTCCAAAGTCTTTCTTGTTTGCGCTGCAAAAAACCCTGAGCTATGATTATATGGATGTGTGTAAAGTGAGACAGGTTTAAAAGTTCAAAAATAAAAAGGCCCCAGAAAACAGATGCGATCACTCACGCACATAATGAAAACAAATGCAAAGCCATGCAGGGAATAAAAACCCAACATAATATAGCTCAATTCGACACCAGAAACAAGCAAATTTTTTTCCGTCATGCGCAGAATAATAAAAACGCATGCTTTAGAGCAGAAGCCGAGGCCTAGAGCCTGACAAGGGAAATAATCAGAAATTTCCTCGGCCCTTCTTGAATTATTTACATCCGACTTGCTGCTACACCAGCAGTGCCAAATTGCTAGAATCGATCTCCGTCAGCTGGTGAGAAACAAGTGCTACCTGTAGAAGGAGTGTGCACTTTGTAGGGTGTGAGGTGGAGGATGCAGTGTAAGCAAACACCTTTCACCTTTACTAGCTGATCAGTATACTGAGTCTTACCATGTCTCAGAATCACACACATACACACACACACACACACACACACACACACACACACTCACACACACACACTCACACACACACACACAGAGAGAGAGAGAGAGAGAGAGAGAGAGAGAGAGAGAGAGAGAGAGAGAGAGAGAGAGAGAACTAGACTAATGTTGATTTGAGTGTATTCCTAATGTATTTTTATTGATTTGTCTCTTACTTTATGTAAAACATGTGGCGTCCAGGGAAAAACCACCAGATGTCACTGCACTAGAATAATACAGAATACAAGGACAAAATAACAACAACATAATAATAATAATAATAATAATAATAATAATAATAATAATAATAATAATAATAATAATAATAATTATTATTATTATTATTATGCTATTTTGCCCTTGATATTTCTATTCTAGCATAATTCTGATAAAAAACAATGAATAAATGATTGTACATTTCATCAAAATGATGTAGAAATATTTCTATATACATTCTAACCTTAGTTTGACTTTCTGATAGATGGCGGTCAGTGAAGTAACCTTAAATATTAAATCGTTACCAGATGAAATTAAAGACAACTAACACTGTATAACACATATTTCTTTGTTTGGTATCGAGCAGATGGCGTTTCTTTTCAAGCTGGTGTTTCTTTTCATTGTATTTATGCAAACAGTTACTATTTCATAAATTACAGGTAGAATCTACTGTATTGTTTAATATATGTTATACTTATATACTGTACATCCATGTGGGTGGGAAGCGAGGTTGGCTAGGCCCTCCCTGTCACATGACCCACCTATCTAAGAGGGATAGAGAAAATAATGCGTTCTTATCACATGTACATATTGAGACATTTTCTTGTTAAAATGTATATTTCTATATTATGTATAAGAAAACAATTATATGTATATTTGTAATTCGGACTACTCATGCAAAAAAGCAGTGAACACCCAATCACAGGGCTGTATAGAGTGACTTAATGCGGCTCTGTCCAATCAGTGCAGAGACCTGCTTGTAAGGTTGAGGTTGGTTTGAAGTGTATGAATGTGAGTGTATTTAGATAGCTAGCAGGACACGGTGGCTTAGTGGTTAGCACGTTTGTCTCACACCTCCAGGGATGGGGGGTTGATTCCCGGCTCCGCCTTGTGTGTGTGGAGTTTGCATGTTCTCCCCGTGCCTCGGGGGTTTTCTCCGGGTACTCCGGTTTCCTCCCCCGGTCCAAAGACATGCATGGTAGGTTGATTGACATCTCTGGAAAATTGTCCAAAGTGAATGAGAGTGTGTGTGTGCCCTGCGATGAGTTGGCACTGCCTTGGTTAGTGGTGTATCCTGCCTTGATGCCCAATGATGCCTGAGATAGGCACAGGCTCCCAAGTGACCCGAGAAGTTCGGATAAGCGGTAGAAAATCCGCTAGCTAGCATACTAGTTCCAGACACTGCACCATCTCCACTAGAAATGTACAGATTTCTGGTTCAGAACGATACTGTGATGAACACTAACGTTAGCGGGTTGTACCGCGATTCTTATCCGAGGGTCAATGATGATTCTGCCAGTTTCTCTAACGTGCGCACTGGGAACAGTGTTCCTGATGATTTGAATAGTGAAGCCCCAAGCCAGTCAATTTTGAAAACCTATCCATGGCGAGTAATTAGATCTAGAGAGAGATTTTTTTTCTCAGCAGCATGGTATAATTCTAAACGCTGGCTTGAATATTCCATCAAAATGATGCATGCTTTTGCTTCCCGTGTAAGGTGTTTAGACCTGCATGCCATGAGAAAGTCTGGGTTTTTGTGACGGCAGGATTTCCTCACCAGACAGCGACACAGTTGGAGCTTAATGATTTAACTTCAGAGATTAGAGCTGGAAATGGAGCTTAATGATTTGATTAAAAATATGATTTTTTTTGTGTGTGTTTTGTTGTAGTTTATAGTTTATTGATTAGAAAGTCCATGCATTGATTAGATGTACTTATAGAATTTGGACGTAGTTTGTAGTTTGTATGGATTAATTCATTGGTATTTAGTTGTAATTTACCAGTTGTCTTTTAGTATTCAAGATTCAGCAGCAATCCTAATAGGCATATAGCGCTAGTAGCATGTTTAAATAAAGTCAGGAAGCTTTTATTGTCCTTAGCTGATGCAATACTACATCACAACACAAAGCTAAGGACTTAAAGTAAGGTTTAGCAGTATTGTGTGCCAAACTTCAATTTGTGTTATTATTATCACCATGCATTGGTTAGTAAATGTGATAAAGATATTGAGTGGAAAGTAAGCCACACACACACACACACACACACACACACACACACACACACACACACACACACACACACACACACACACACACACACACACTACACACAAAGTCTAAACACACACCACTGCTCTTGCCCCCTCTGATAATTAGCCTCCCCCAAAAAAACTCTGTGGCCCCCGATTACCAAAAACCCAGAGCTGGGTCTGCATCACATCCCATACATGATGTCGAAATGTTTCTCTGTTCTAACCTTAATATAGCTTTCTGAATGCATCATGAAACCAACATAAGAAGTAATTTTTTTTAAAAGATGAATCGACTTAAATGTCACATTTTTGTTTGAGAAAAACTTATGACCATCTGTAGAATCTGTAGAAGGTTTAAAGCCGATATTACACAGTGCGATATAGAACTAAAAGCAATAAAGAACAGTGTATGTGTATATTTTTTATTGTTAAACAACAACAACAACAACAACAATAGAAAGAAAGAAAGAAAGAAAGAAAGAAAGAAAGAAAGAAAGAACTGTCTAGCAGTTGTCTTGAATCTGTATCAAGAAGTTGGTGTTTCTTTTAGACAAAAGTTCATATTTCATAAATTACAGATAAAACAAATACATATTAAACATAAAGACACACTTTGCTACTGATGACATCATTGCTTATACACCGAAACCTTAATGTAAGAGTCTTGTCTTTACCAGAGTTTACCAAATATATTAATACCATTATTAGTTTTTTTTTTTTTTTTTTTTTACAATTTGTATATATTTTGAAGATATATGACCTATGATTTATATACAGGGTCTGATGTTAGAACCACATTAAATGCCCATTAGGTAATTTCCTTCTAAACTTCCCTTTTAAGGACCTCATGGAGAATTCATGAGCCATTATTATGAATTATTGAGGTGTGTCGTAAATGCCCATTTCATAGTCGGAGTATCTTTACTTTTACCTTTGTAATGAATCAATTTCAATTAATGCCATAATGTCTCCCTCAGGCTTTACTGTACTGCACAGGTAGGCAGGTGCGCTGTGCTGGAAACACCCAGACAAACAGCACCGTTCAGTCATCATTAGGTCTCATTGTGTTCTTTCTCATCCTGATTACTCGCTCACTTCCTCCCAGACCACTCGCTCTGACATGATGAACGATTATTGTTTAGCGAAAGTAAAAAAGTATCGATCTGGGACAATGGATGTGCGTTTGCGTCTGATGAATATGGTGTGCAGGCAAACTTTTTTTCCACCTGGGCACATTCTGCCACCCTGGGGAGTCAACTGACGCAGATGATGTCATAAACTCCAGAAGAGATGCAAGAGAAACTCATGAGGGAGCTTCATTTTCCATCTCAATGGCAAACACACACACACAGACACACTTATCCGTCATGTACAATGACTAGACTCCTAGCATATGAGATTCCTTATCTAAAGTATTATAGCATAGATATCTTCTAGATTTGTGGCAGTGTTTTTAGCCAAATATTTGCGTTAACGTTTATCTAAACGCTGTGAGGATTTTTAATAGCAACACATCAAAAGTAAATACAAACATGCAGACAGACAAAGGTAAAGAGCGACAGGCAGAGAGTGGTCAAATAAATACAAGCAAGAACCTAGGAAAAAATAAACATAGACAGAAAGTCAGTCAGAAAGACAGGCAAAAGTAAAGAAAGTTAGGCAGGCAGACAGACAGGTAAGAATAAATGACAGACAGACAGACAGACAGACAGGCAGACAGACAAGAGTAAAGACAGACAGGCAGATTGATAGGCAAGAGTAAAAACAGACAGACAGACAGGCAGACAGGAAAGAGTAAAGACAGACAGACAGACAGACAGACAGACAGACAGACAGACAGGCAGACAGGAAAGAGTAAAGACAGACAGACAGACAGACAGACAGACAGGCAGACAGTCAATAGTAAAGACAGACAGACAGACAGACAGACAGACAGACAGACAGTCAAGAGTAAAGACAGACAGACAGTCAAGAGTAAAGACAGACAGACAGAGAGACAGTCAAAAGTAAAGAAAGTTAGGCAGGCAGACAGACAGGTAAGAATAAAAGACAGACAGACAGACAGGCAGACAGACAAGAGTAAAGACAGACAGGCAGATTGATAGGCAAGAGTAAAGACAGACAGACAGACAAACAGACAGACAGACAGACAGACAGACAGACAGACAGGCAGACAGGCAAGAGTGAAGACAGGCAGACAGGCAGACAGGCAGACAGGCAAGAGTAAAGACAGACAAACAGACAGACAGACAGACAGGCAGACAGGCAAGAATGAAGACAGGCAGACAGGCAGACAGGAAAGAGTAAAGACAGACAGACAGACAGACAGACAGTCAGACAGGCAAGAGTAAAGACAGACAGACAGACAGACAGACAGACAGACAGGCAGACAGTCAAGAGTAAAGACAGACAGACAGTCAAGAGTAAAGACAGACAGACAGACAGTCAAAAGTAAAGACAGACAGGCAAGAGTAAAGACAGATAAACAGGCAAGAGTAAAGACAGACAGACCGACGTACAGACAGGCAAGAGTAAAGGCAAACAGACAGAAAGGCAGACAGACAGGCAAAAGTAAAGACAGACAGACAGACAGACAGGCAAAAGTAAAAACAGACAGACAGGCAGACAGACAGAGAAAGGATACAGCAAGCACAGACAGACAGAGGAAAAATAAAGATACTGTATACTGGTAATCAAGCAGACAGACAGAGACAAAAAGAAAAAAAAGTAAAGAAAGGCAGTCAGATGGACAGACAGACTGTAACCACGGTGTGATGTAATAAACTTTCAGCATAGTACACAATATATGCAGAGAAGCAGGATGTTTCAGATAAAAGTCCTTCATCAGCTCTATAACAATGTTCTTCTTAAACTAACCTCGCCATTTTGCTTCAACCTCTTAACCTTCAAATCGTCTCATAAAGCAGGCTACATCACATTTGTCTCCGGTTACTCTTTCCAACTCTTCCCTTCATCTTCCCTTCCCTTTGTTTCTTTCCATCAAAACTTCTCCTCCCTCTGTATAATATTTTTTCTTGGTTTTCTGCCCACGTTTATATTCCAAGAAGTTCATCTTCCTTGAAATAAAAAAAAGACCCTGTTGGACTATATTAGCCAATTGCCTTGATAAACACTGTCCTCTCTCCTTAAGATAAGCCTCACTACCCCTGAAGCTATTGCTTTCTTATATCAGAGTATGATATCAAGCTTAGGACAGTAAAGACGTAATAACACGGGCTAAAAGCGTCCAGTAATCTGATTTGTCTACCATATGTTCTGACATTACAGCTGCAAAAAGCAATTTTTACCAAAACAACCAGGTCTCTACTTTCAACATCCTGTTCAATCCACCCATGGTGTCAATTTTGCCACCATTTTTGAAGACCAAGTGTCATACATTAATATACATAGTCTCATTGCCACATACACCTACCCAACTACCTTCTAAACACTGTTGTCCTTTTTCCACCTCACTGACATTTCAATCTTCTCCACACTAGCTGGCGCAAAGCTTTGTCCCCGTGACTCGTTCCCTTGTGACTTCCTTATGCTCCTGCCTGGACTCACACATACCAGACAAACACAACTCACCCCAAACAAACGAACCACCATACTGTACAGGAATAGATAACTCAACAAGTCAACAAGCAACACATCAAATGTACAGAACTACTGTATAGGCAAAACCATTTTCATTTAAAAAAATCCCTTTAATGTACTGACTTTAATGTCGTCGTTGTCGGGCGGAAACCCCCTATGTCCACGTGGGTCTGTTATTTTTACAAGTTATAAACCAATCTAAAGTCTTGGTTAAGCACAAATCTCTTAGCTCCATTGAACACTTCAACTGTCCACCTCTTCCTCACTCGGCGGAGCTTCGTGGCATATTTCTCCTCAAGAAGAGTCGCAACGAATCGACACGTCTTCTGAGGTAAATGTCTTCAAAACACTGGGCTCAAAGAAAAAAAAAAACTTGACCCCCTCTAGTTCTGGTGCTCATCTGAGGACAGGAATTTAGCGCAAGACAATCCATTGCAACGTGGGCTAAACCTTATGCATTGCAGATAAGATACGCCGTTTTTTTTAATTTCCTGAAAAATAATGGTTTTGGAGATACGAAGATTCCGCCCGACAGCGACGATATGTTTTCTTTCACCAGCTTGTACAGTAATATGGAGAATCGTCAGACTATCCTTACAATCCACTTCGATCTCGGCATAACAGAACCGCACTGGGATGTATTGTATTGTGTCTTAATCCTTCAAGGTGTATAAGGTGGCTAAGATGTCACATCAGGTGATGACTGTGATGTATATGTCAAGGATCTGTGCCTGGCCTTCTCTTCTTGTCACTGTATAACACATTATTAGGAACCATCATGCACCCGCATGGATTGTCTTGTTACTGCTATGCTGATGACACTGAGCTGTTCATCTAGAAAGCATACCTTTAAGCATTACTGTACATCCATTTCAATACCTCTAGACACGTGTACTTCTTACCCTTGTCATTTCAGCAAATCTATAGATTAAAGTTGCTGGCTGTGCATTTGGTATAATCTCATGTTATGTTCAATAGATGACATTTAAAGAAAATATTTCTGACGCACCATATTTTTATGCTTCATTTAAAGAATAGACATAGTGTTAAAATGTGACATAGTGGAACCTGGGTATCGTTCAAAACAGTCCGCAGAGTGACTGTTTGTCTGCTGTCTGGACTTAGCTCTGGATTGTCACCGATTAACTAATGCAGCACTTTCTCAAATAAAATGGGAATCTTATTATGTTCTAAAAGTCCAGTCTTTAAAAGTTGCCAAATTGTCTATAAAGGGTTTAAAATTTTCCAAGGTTTACCTGGACACCCTAATTATTAGCTGTACTGTATGTCACGTCACTTTCACTTTCTTTGCTGCTGTCCATAAAATCACTGTGACTTATTGCGACGCTATCTTGATCCGGATTAAAAAGATGCCGATTATAAATTTAGACAACACAGACAGGCAGACAGACAGACAGGTTTTGAAATTTAAATTCATAGATTAAGTATACAGGTAACAGCTAGACAGTAGCGGAGAGGCAGTGACTGTGAACTGAAGGACGTGTGAAGGAGTGTGTAAGTGTGTCAAAAACTCAAGCGTCTGCTGTTGTTCCCATCTAAAGCCTCTGATACACACTATAGCTATACACTATAACTCTTGCATCATTAGCGCGGCAACACACACGAACACGTCTGTCATACACACTCACACTCCAACATGACAACTACTGCTCCTCTATAATAACACTAGAGGAGCCGAGACTCTCCGCTCCCTACGTCCCCCTCAGTCCCCTCGTTATCATGCCTAAGCAGGAGCTGTGAGGGTATGAATTGATTTGCTGGGTTCCTCTGGGAGCTCACGCTACTCTCTCTCTTTCCTGCACACACACACACACACACACACACACACACACACACACACACACACACGGTGCACAGGTAGTGGGGTCTACAAAATTCCGTGGCACATGCCTACATTGTTATCTCCATGCGACCTCTGACCTATGATGCATTGGCACAGATGAAAGATGCTCATCAGCATCACAGGATTGTGTGTGTGTGTGTGTGTGGGTGTGTGTGTCTGTATGTGTGTGTTGGACAGGCAACAATCAGAATCATGCTCCACCTTTTGAAGCTCAGCTCCACTGGGAAGCAATGAAACATTGATGAGTAGCGTCTGGGTGTGTGTGTGTGTGTGTGGGTTTGTGTGTTAATATGTGTATTTGTGTATAGTGTGTGTGTGAGTGTGGCAAAGGCCGAGTGGCACTGGGGGCAAATAAAGCATAGTCTCAGGTGTAGTGGGTATTAAAAGTCTGAGGAATGGCTAGTTTACACACACACACACACACACACACACACACACACACACACACACACACACACACACACACACACACACACACACACATATACACACAAGTGGGCTGCAGGGTTATAAGACACTCATAAAGATGGCTTCCTCTCTTATTAGAGCCTGTCACTCTGGGTGTCTGTCAATAGTGTGATTAATAAAAGCACACAGCTGATGGGCTGTCAGTCAACACACACACACACACACACACACACACACACACACACACACACACACACACACACACACACACACACACACACACACACACACACACACAGCAAGCAGAAAAACACAGAAGAGAATGAAAAAGCAAAGGCAGAGGGATGTTCGCTATCTCCTCCACAGGTGAGGGTCAGAATGGGCTGGCTCTTGTTTTTACTGTCCACAATTTTGACAAGCGGTTTGACAGACTGTGCTTCACACACACACACACACACACACACACACACACACACACACACACACACACACACACACACACACTGACAATACTATCAAACCTGTTGACCACAGAATCTGGAGTAATTGGGGTCTCTCTCTCTCTCTGTTTGTGTATATCTGTGTGTGTGTGTGTGTGTGTGTGTGTGTGTGTGTGTGTGTGTGTGTGTGTGTTTGTAACATGTGTAACATAAGTATTAACGTCATGCAAAAGAAGATACTAGCTTTTAGTGGTGCTACAATGAAATGCTACTAAAGGGAACACAATATTTCTGACTTCTGGGTAAAAACAAACACAGGGCTTTTGCCATGCAGCCCCAAGATCATCAAATGACATCAAACCAACATGGCTGCTCTCACCACCAACACCAGTACACCCAGTAGCACTGTAAACAAGTTGTGCTTGTTTAAATCACATCAATGTCCAATTCGATTATATTTTAGTTGTATAGAGCTTTTAACAATGGTCTCAAAGCAGCTTTAAATAACATTTTTAAAAAAAACCCAGAATACAAACAGTTTTTTATATAAAGATTAAAATTCAAGATTAATATCAGAGTTAGATTTAATTTTTTTTGTATTTATATTCATATTTAAATATTTATTGTATTTATAATGAACAAGTCTGAGGAGATTGATGTGACTGTCAACTTAGATGGAAGAGGAAGAAACCTTGAGAGGAACCAAAAGTGAACCTCATCCTCATTTGGGTGACACTGGAGGGTGTGATTATAGACTGTTATAAACACCAGAGAGTGTTATTATGAATAAAGTCCTTTCTACGGTCAGATACTGTCTGACAATTGTGTAATGATAATTTTAATTTAAAATCCAATATAGTGATTATAGAGTTGACTGTTTTGAAAATGTACATATAAAATGAATAATAATAACAACAACAACAACAACAACAACAACAACAATAATAATAATAATAATAATAATAATAAAATAACACAATATAAAATAAAATAAATAACAGAATTTCTTTTTTCACCAATTTATTTCCTTTTTTTATTTTTATTTTTTATGTAGTTCTAATTAATAACAACGATAAATATAACTATAAATGGATACAAATATGGATGTGACAGACAGTTTGGTTTATTGGTGTTGTAGAAGAATATGCTCTTCAACTCCAACACTGATTATTTTCCAGTTATAGCACTCCATGTCATGTTTAATCCCTTCCATAATATTCAACATATCCAATAATAATAATCTAAGAATGTTTATGGTTTTGTCAGTGAAGGAGAGACTTTCTGTGTGAGGGATTTGCTCTGTATGTATCTGTAGTCTGATCTCACTGTCAACGCCCTTATTGTATGGATTTCGAGATAAAATGCGACCATACGCATATAAAAACATATGGACAGTGTTGAAGGTCTGTATGGAAATGATAATACAGAACTGAAGTGTGTGTGTGAGAGGGAGAGAGAGAGAGAGAGTCCCAGAGAGACTGATTAACCCTCATCTGTCAGAGGATGAAGAGATCTCAGAGGGATGAGTGTGCGGCGATGGGGATCAGTGCGATTGTGCTCAGGCTGGAGAGGATTAGAGCGAATGAACACATACTAGAGAAAGACAACGTGTCTAGTGCCGCTCAGTCAAGGAGAGCGGACGTGTGTTATAATCTCCGCACGAGGCTTCTGCGCTCGACTGAAAAGCTTCACCGGGTCTACTGAGGCGAGAAAGCTGCTCCAGAGTCCGGGTGTCTTGACATACTTCCACACCGACGTGATCCGAATGAGTAAAAAATGTGTAGAAACACCATCAGAAAGCTGGGAGAATATCATGATCGTGGAATGTATTTGGGAGGGAATTAATTAATTACTGACAGAAATGCCAGTTGACAAAGTTTCCGTTTTTTTTTTTTTTTAATTAACAATTTAATTTCTGCTCATTTTTTAAAGCAACAAATAAGCATGTTATCGAGTCTCTAAAGCTTCATTTCCGTCATTTACGCACGTCCTTAACACTTTCTGTGAAGCTTCCTGTATGACAAACATGCTCAGGACTTATCTGAACTTTAAGCAAAACTACAATTATTCCAAAGTGCTGCAAACAATCGCGTGCCTTCCACTTATTAGGCTGTGAATAATAGAAACTGTGAGAAAAACTGTGATGTGTTTTAACATGAACACGATGTGAAATCGTTCAAATGTGAATAAAGTCATATCGTGTTTCTTATGGGTTTCTAACATTGAAACATCTTAGTAACATGACAGACCTACGTTCTTGTCTCTTAACAGAAAACTTTATACCAAATATAATGTTTTTTTGTTAAAATAGGTAAATAACAATCTGTTCATGTTCACGTTCATGTCCTTCCTGCAGATTCCTGTGTGCGTTGTTACTATAGAAAAAAATAAAAAGTTTGTTCTTATTATTTATTATAATAACTTGTTCATCCAACCATCCATTCACTTTATCTACACAGTCTCATAGAGAGCTTGGAGTCTATCTCAGGGAACATGGGGAACAGGGTGGAGGACACCCTGGACATATCCCAACTGTATAGGTTAGGGTAGGAGGACAGGGTCATGCATGATACAGCACCTCTGGAGCAGTGACAATTGAGGGCCTTGATCAAGGGCCCAACAGTGTCAGCTTGGCAGTGCTGGGACTCGAACCTTGATTCACTAATCAACAACCCAGAGTCTTAAACACTTGAGCCGCCCTTAAGCCAAAACCTTGTGGTAGTGGTGGCTCAAGGGCACAATCACACACTATAAACAATTTAGAGCTGCCAATCGACCTACAATGGGAATATAATGTGCTAGCCTAGCATAGCCCGTAACCTAGTGCTTAAGGTGTCAAACTACCATTTACATTTACATTTACAGCATTTGGCAGACGCCCTTATCCAGAGCGACGTACATAAGTGCTTAAATCTCTACCATTGGATACATTAATGCTGGCTCAATTGGAAGCAATGCCCTTAACCCACAATTGCTCACTTGTATAAAATGATATAAGGGCGTCTGTCAAATGTTGTGAATATTAATATAAAACGCATGTCTATGGACAGTCGAGGAAACCCGAGAACCTAAAAAATATGCAAGACCCAATACAGATGGCAGGAATTAAACCCCCAACCCCAGAGGTGTGAGAGGTGGCCACACAGCCACCATGTCCCCTTAGCTGGATCTAGTGACAGTATATACAGTATAATGATATTTTGCTCTGCAAATCACCCAAGCTTAAGAGGAAAAAACCTGTTACATGTATCATCAGTGCAGCTGACATGGTTTTGCTTTAATAAAACCCACAAATCAGTTCATTAGGAGGCGTTTTAGTGTTTTTCAGGGATTCTCTGAGAATCCTCCTTCATAAGTGGTCATGAAAATGTCTAGCGTCGTTCAGATCGGTGTTTAGCTCTGTCCGCTTCTGATGGATGTTAATACGGTACCGGGTTTCGACGTTGCCTTTAGCTGAGGGGATAGTATAAAATGTCCATATGGAGATATTTGTGTTTCCGTTTCTACAGCTAGAAACTTTGCATTACGTTGACGTTGTAGGAACGTTCTACTACATTTCATAGCTGATCGTTTTAAAAATAGATCGATTCCATCTGAGTTCAGGTCGTTTGGAGAACAAGCGGAAATAAAAGTGTGAATTAAATTCCCTCTATACTGTAGATGTGATTTCCCTCTCCCACCTGTGCACACACACACACACACACACACACACACACACACACACACACACACCTGCCACCAAGAGGATCCACGAGCCCTCACAAGGGCACCCAAGGGCTCCGTTTCCATTTCTATCGATCAGTGCTGAAATAAAGAGGAGATGGATCAGAGGTTTTAGTTGAATTGGTATAAAATCTAAACAGATGGACCGGGCCGATGGGACCGCACATTGCTAAATAGTGCACACTACAGGAGGGTTTAAGAAAGAAAGCTCGTGCTCGTGTTGTCGTTTTATGGCCTTGGGTGTAAAAAATAAAAGGCTGATGTGTGAAATGAAATGGCTGTGGCGCTCGGGCTCGCTCTCCATCCATCACCGAAGCGATATGGCCGATGTTTATTAGAAATGATCCTCGCCATCTGCGGCGTTCAGAGGCTCCTCATTGGCCAAAACGCAGACCCAAATGCTGCTTAATTATTGATGTGTGTATATTGCTGATTTCGATGTTCTCCTCCCTCCCTCCCCAGTGTGTGTTTGAGAGAGAGAGGCGCAAATTTATCTCACTCGCTGCACTGCTTTTACACTATCTGCAATGTGTGTGTGTGTGTGTGTGTGTGTGTGGGGTCTCAGTGGAGGTGTCCTCAGCATTTACTACCTCCAAAGATGTGTCTCAACACACACACTGCAGCCGTTTACCTGTCGCAACTGATGCACTGCTACACAACACAAAACTGAGAGCAGTGATAGCCATTTGATTACACTCTCTCTCTCTCTCTCTCTCTCTCTCTCTCTCTCTCTCTCTCTCTCTCTCTCTCTCTCTCACACACACACACCCACCCCCCCCCCACACAATTAACACACACTACAGAGTGCACTTATTCTTTCAGCACACCAAAACTAATTTATTACCACTAATTTATTAATACATTGTTGCCTATTACGTTTGACCCTTCCTGAAATGTCATCACACTCTTTCCACGTGTGATTATGTGAGTTAAACATAAAGAGTAACAAAGGTCCGAGGACGTGTTTCACTCTGAATCTAGTGTGAAGTCTTGCCAATACGATTCTACAACACGATCACACGTGAATGATCACAAAGTGAAAACAAATGAGTTCAATAACAATAAATGTGAGAAATTAATACGGAACAACAAATACATTCTGACAAATTAATTAGGAAAGTTTTTAACATAAAAATAAACATTTGTGTAAAATGTGAATGAACTGAATGAACTATGTGTACATTAAAATAGGAAAAAAATGATTTGTTTATGATTGAAATGTGTAAATCATGAGACAAAAAATATCTGTGTGTAAATTACATTTGAAAATAAAGGAATCGTGTTTAAACAATCTGAAAATAAAGGAATCGTGTTTAAATCATGTGAAAATTTATGAATTGTGTTTAAATCATCTGAAAAATAAAATAAATTGTGTTTAAATCGTGAAAATTAATTAATTGTATTTAAATCATGTGAAAATTTATGAATTGTGTTTAAATCATGTGAAAATAAAGAAATTCTGTATCAATCTTGAACATAAATGAATTGTCTATAAATTATATTTGAAAGTAAGTAAATTGTGTAAACCCAATGAAAATTAATAAATTGCGCAAAAAAAAAGGGAAATGTTTTAAAAAATTCTCAAGAGAATCATGTCATTATTAACATTTGAAGCTCATGTGTTAGAGTAAACGTGGAAACTCCTGCTCTAGAAGCTGCAAAATAAAGAAATGGAAATAACGGAACTCTTGACTAACCGAAAGACCATTTGTTAAGAAGAGAATTGTTCCCAACACATCTGGAACTCCACCGCCTGCGAACGTTAAAGCACTCGGACCCTCGTCCACCAACATGACGCGACTGTAGGTCACAACGATGTGAGAATAAACTCTAGCGCATTAAACACTCCTGAGTGGTTTCATGCTGGGAAGAAAATCCAGTGCATTATGTTGTGTCTATTAACAATAAGAGG
The DNA here is from genome assembly GCF_022655615.1 of Tachysurus fulvidraco. NCBI lineage: Eukaryota > Metazoa > Chordata > Actinopteri > Siluriformes > Bagridae > Tachysurus > Tachysurus fulvidraco. The sequence continues at coordinate 6,344,277 of NC_062522.1, forward strand.
AAATGTGGAGGAAATGTGTTCCGCAAAGTGGTCCTATTATGAATATTAATACACTTACTTTATTTCTAAAGATGTGCACTAAGGTAGAAAACTGAAAAAAGACCACCACCACCAACAACAACAACAACAACAACAAGAAAGCAATGAATAGAATGGAAAGGAAACAAGAAAACAAGGAAATTTGGGAATGATTCAGCTGTGAACTCTAGGAAAAAAATAGGAAGGAGTGGCATTTTGACACTGGAACAATTAGGAAAAACTGAAATAAAGGATTAGTCTACAACACCCGAGTGTGACACAAAATGTTAACCTTCACACATATACACACACATTTCATTTATATTAATTACTTTGCTGCTAAACCTCCCATGACTTCCATGAACTCACCATATTAACCTAGAAAACCCTAGACCCCACAACACCCACCTGAGTTCAAATACCTGATGCTTTGAGTATTTTGGGACTTTCATTCGTTTCTGTGACGCTTTGAATCTCTTTTAAAAGAAATCGGATCATATTAGGACGCGTTAAAGATTCGCTCACGGTATTTAATGTGATCTGTCGCCCTCTGCTGTTTCCACAACACTACTGCAGGTCATCAGCTTTTAACGCTGGACTTTGCATTGAAATTTTTGTTGCAAAACCTGATGCAAATTTAATTCCAAAAGGTGAACATTCAATTCAGTTTCAAAGAAAGCAACAAAGTCAATTATAAAGTCCCTGACTTTTATAATAACAAAGAGAAATTTGATTATTAAGATTTGAAGGCTGGAAAAAGATCAATCTTAACTACAGACTAGAATGATTTCTTACCTTTATTTACTCTGTGGCTCATGTGGTCTGCCGTTTCTTCAGTTCCCCACTAATAACATTGGTTTCCAATTAGAATTATGGTAGTTCGGACATTTAAAATACAATCGACGTGCGACTTATTTCTTGCTGCAAAGATTTTGAACAAAAAAAATAAAATGCTTTAAAAAGAAGAACTGAAATGCCATGTGAATATTACATTAGATGGTTGGTTGTGTTTGAAGTATTTTCTGCTGCAAATATTTGTATCTTCAAAGTCAATGGTGAGATCAAACCCATTACTGCTCTCTGAGATGCCCCAAGTGCTTATTTATAAGCATCTACAAACAAAACAGAGGTAAAACATACCATATTGAAACAGTGTCCTGACTCATTTTATATCAGACTTGTAACAGAATGTAATGCTGCTTTAAATATGCTTTAAATATCAGGACAAACTGAATAAAACTGTGAAATGAAAACCTGGGATTAAAAAATATTATATCGGGGCATCCGGGGGGGCATGGTGAGTTAGTGGTTAGCCTCACACCTCCAGGGTTGGGGGTTCGATTCCCGCCTCTGCCTTGTGTGTGTGGAGTTTGCATGTTCTCCTCGAATAATAATAATAATAATAATAATAATAATAAATGTTTAACATTTGAGGCGATACTACACTTATAAAATTAATACACTAGAGAAAAGAGTTCAGAGTCTCATGTAGATTGTTATATGATGCTATAAATGTGTATCTGTTTCCCTCTAGTGGTGTATTGCTGAAATAGCAATACTAATTTTTTGTCAAATTGAACCCACCCTCAGTATTTATCATGACACAGTTGTGCTTGGACAGCATGCTCTTATATTCATCTTGTCACATGAACACAACACGTGTGCTGTGTGTAAATCCACAGAGAGAACGCACACATTGACATACACACACACACACACACACACACAAACACACAAGAGTGGACACTGACAATGAATCAATGCTCAATAATCCAGTCAGTGATGCGGCTGTATTTAGTCTCACCGCAATTAATGAACACACCTGAGAGAAATAACTGCAGATGATGCCAGGTATGGATTGAGAAGGGCTAGTAAACTTCGACAGGGTGTTTTTATATAGAACACTATAATAAAAGAAGAAATAAAAACTATTTGAAATGATTACATGTGTGATATTGAGATGGATTGTTCATTAGTCAGGTTTATATTAGTGTCTTCCTACAGTTCGAGCTCGATTGGCTCATCTAATAGAAGCCAAAGGTCTTGTCCCTTAGGATTTTCCCACTAATGGGGAACTATTGAGTGTTTCTGGACACAAGGTTTTTGTTTTGGATGGCATTTGTAGGATTAAAGCCCTTCAGCAAAGTGACTTAGAGATAAGATTACTAGAGGATAAGACCACAGGTTTCTGACAAACATGCAGCGAGCGTCTTGCAGACACCAGTGAAATGTGTTTATCTGATCAACACAGTATCAAACTGTTGAATTATATTCTGATTATTTTTCCAGAAGCACATTATTGATTTGAAATACATCCACAACATATTTAAATGCAGGGTCTTCGTCTCGGCGTCTTAAGTAAAGTTGAGTTTCCCGAGTCAATAACTCCTGAGCTAAACACTGTTACTACACAAAACGCGGTTGTAGCTGCCTCTCTACATTACTACGATAGAAAAGAGGTGTTATTTGTGTAGTAACAGCGTTTAGCTCAGGAGTTATTGACTCAGGAAACTCCAACCTGTGAATATGTGGCCAACTTCCTGCTCCTTCAGTTCTCTCCAGCGCTGGAAAGCTGATCCTATATTAACACGTCCTACTTCTTGCCTTATCGTAAGTCTTTCTACGCTTTCTTTCTTTGTTTTTATCCTCCATGTCAATGTTAAAACCGCTTTCTGCTAATGTCACACATGCACACTGAACACTCTCTCCGCTGCATATTCACAAGCCCCGCCCCTTTCTGCTCATTGGCTACACGTTTGTTTTGATTTTTGTTTATTATTCGGCCTGACTCAGTTTTCTGAAGCGTTTCTCAAATATTGGAGACCCTGCCTTTAATGCTTGACGTGGATTTATGGGACATTTTCAATCAATCTAAACAAATTAATTTTTTTAAAGTCTGATATAAAAAGAGTCAGGACCGTGTTGGCTTTCATTGTGATGTCTGTTTTACCCGAGATGACCATTTACTTTTAATATACAAACATTTGTCCAAAATAAATAAATAAATAAATAACCTGGGTTTTTTTTTTGACATTTCTATGAATATATTACCCTTAGTAGGCTAGATAAAACAGAAATACTTATGAAAAGCTACAAATTCTTAACACTCTGAGTGTTTACTATCATATGAGCTTCTTATTAACCACCACTGTGGAGTGAGATATGACAAAGACATTTAAAGCTGAACTTGGACACAACAAAACAGACCTGTGGGGAAAAGAGTTAAAGAGTAGAGTCATGTGACTCGACTACAATGTTTTCAGATTTTGCAGCTTATTCATGTGAATTGAACCATGTTGGGTTTTGTTGCAGTTTGTTTGTTCAGGTGAAAACACAGCAATTGTATTCAGGTGTAGAATGAAACAAACAGTCCCAGGGCGTCTGAGTGAAGTGATCTCATCCCGGTTTGATTTGAGTGAGGAAGCTGCTAGACTCTGAATTGAACCAAGAGGAAATGAAGCAAATATAACAAGTGTTTTGGGATGTAGGCAACATTTATTTGTAGACGTGAGCTCCTCTAAACTGAGCTGTGAAGCACAAAATGAACCAAAAGACAGAGCTGTAATACTGTAGAACGGTTCTGGATATTTGGGCTAATGATTTTCGTTGACATTGCTACAAACACTTGGCATTGGTTCATTTCACGTCAAGATATTTCTGTTCTGTTTGTTTGTTAATTTATTCTAAGCACACAACATATACATATTGAACTGATTTGAGCTCGAAAATGCTTTTTTTTTATATAAACAGAATTCCTCTCCACTTGATTCTTTTTTCCCTACCCATTCCGAGGTAAATAGAGATTGTACCAGCTCCAGTTGTGTTCTGCTTCACAAAGATTTCGGACCTTGGGTGAGAAGAGGCCAGTCCTGTGAGGATCCTGAGGCATCTAGAGATGTACCAGCTCCAGGTGGATTGTGGATTCTTCTTTATGAAGATTTCAGACATTCAAAGAGAAGATGCTGACTCCATGTGGTCGTTGAGGACAACGACCTCCTAATCAATACACAATTGTCAGACTGTATCTGACTATAGAAAGGATTATTAAATTTTTCATAACAACACTCTTTGGTGTTTATAAGAGTTTATAATCACACTCACACTCCAGTGTTACCCAAATGAGGATGAGGTTCTCTGTTGAGTCTGTTGAGTCACCTCAGGCTCGTTCATTGGGGATAAATACAAACACATAAATATAAGTCTAATATTAATCTTGAATGCAAATTTAACTTTGTATTATATTTCTTATGTTCTGTAAAGCTGCTTTGAGACAATGTCTATTGTTTAAAGTGCTATACAAATAAAATTGAATTGAATTTGAATCTGCAAGGCTGTAATGTTGACCAATTACTGGAAAGAACATACGCATATCTCGTTATAAGATACACTGATTCATAAGAAACACAAAAAGTCTAACAGCTCAAACCTCCATATCCAATACACACCCATATGAGCTTCTGTATTGTTGGGGTTCTATACTGTTATGACGCGGGGCAAGGAAGCAGACCCAAACGCAGAATAGCCAAAACAAACAGGGTTTAATAACAAAGGAAACACTAAACAGGACACGGACTGAAGACAAAACAAGACAACAGTAGATTCCGCGCTGCCATCGGCAACGCGGCACACTTAAATACAAAAGACAATCAGATACAATTAGGAACGGGTGTGGAAACAGGGAGGAACAGACGAGGGCAGGGCAGACATGTGACGAGGAACATAAACAAACAAGTGCACGTGGCCAAAGTCCGGGCTGAGCCATGACATATATAAAGCCTTAGGTTCTGTACATTTCCCAAATAAAAACAGTTCTACTGTACGTAGAACCCTCTGTGATGAAACTTTGACATTAAAAAGGTTCTTAAATTCAGAGAAAGTGTAAGGTGAAATCTATGCCATTACCTTTTGGGGTTTGATCTCTATGAGATGTTTTGAATTGACATGTTTGTGAATGATATAGTTTAGAAAAAAATCAAAAAGTTGATTACATGCGTGGAATTATTAATACATAAATGAGAGAAAGACTTTAATTCAACTTTTCCATAACAAAAAAAACATTTATATTGTGTCTAAATTTGTATGTAACAACAACAACAACAACAACAACAACAATAATAATAATAATAATAATAATAATAATAATAATAATAGAAATATACAAAAACAGAGAGGAAGACTTAGACAAACAAAAGAGCAATGATATAAATATTTTAAATGTTAGTAGTAATAATAGTAACAACAACAACAACAACAACAACAACAACAATAACAATAATAATAATAATAATAATAATAATAATAATAATAATAATAATAATAACAATTTCTGCAAGCAGCAATGAAGGGGCCAAGCAATTCAATTCAATTCAAGTTTATTTGTACAGCACTTTTTACAATTGATATTGTCTCAAAGCAGTGTTACAGAACATAAACACAACAATAGGTTAATATAAAGAATACGTACGTATTTATTTTTTACGTATTTATTTATTTTAAAGAGTACGTATTTATCTCCAATGAGCAAATCTGAGGTGACTCAGGCAGCAGGGTCAAAAGGTAGAAAGCTAAATACTGTTTAACTAAAAACTAAATTCACTAAAGTTGGCGTGTGCCACACAGACCTCATGGTAAACACTGCGGCCATGTTGTTCAACCTGGAAATAATCCGTTAACAAGTCTTGAAGACAATAGACCAATAGAAATACTACAAAAAACCTCATTGTGCCATAAATCTTGCAGGAGATGGCTAAATGTGATTTTGACAAAATCAAAAATAGAGATTTTATTTGAAGTTATTTGAAATTTCTGCTTTGCTGCCAGAGTGATGATTAAGTAAATGTTAGCGCCCCCTAGTCGCCAAATTTCAAGTTTAACCAAGGGTCCAAAGTTATAGTCATTTAATTTTTGATGCTAGGCACCTACTACTACTACTACTACTACTAAGATGAAAAAGAAGAAGAAGAAGAAGAAAAAGAAGAAGAAGTAGAAGTAGAAGAAGAAACCCTAAATTATTCTAAAAAGAATGATCTGATTATGTTTTTCTTATTGAACCTTTATAGCTCCATAAAAAGTAAGCTTTTCTTAGGTATTTCAATTTTTTACATTATTATTAAAGCAGTGTTATTATTATGGCAGGGTTGTGTTTTTTCTCGCTTTCTGTCATCTGGTTGTGTTTTTTTTTCTTAGCACTTTGCTGAGCAAATAATCATATAGACATACTACTGATTGTTAATTGTAAAAAACAAACAAACAAACAAAAAATACATTGTCTTTGGTGAAATGACACCCATTAAACACACATTAAAAACATTAGGCAGCCCAGAGAGAGGAGACGGCATGAAAAAAAATCTTAATTTATAATCTTTTTTCCATTCACTAAGAGGAAGCTAGATTTAATAAATTTAGTTCATTATTATTATTTTATTTTTTATTTTATTTTTTTTTTAAAAAAACCCTACTTTTCTTCTCCTTTCTGACTGTTCATCTCTTATATTATTAACACTGCTTTTTGTCATTCAGTTCCATTTCCTCTTAAACCTGCAAAGGTTAACTTTAACAAGTCATTATTAATTACTGACCATTTCCAATTTATCACCCAATGCCATCCCTCCTGCGCAGAAAGCATCAGCAAGATGTGGCTGGATTTAAATCGTTCATTGTTATGGGATTTTTTTTTCTCTAAAATGAATTTTTTTTCATATGTGATTAATTTCTTTTTACATGTATTCCCTCAGTAGTGTAACTTAAGTTTATATCATTGTCTTTTTTTGTTTGTCTTAATCTCCCTCTCTGTTTTTATTTTGCGCTTGTTTATTACTCTGTTTTGTTAAAATTTTTATTGATTAGTGTTCTGTCCTATATCTATTAACTTGTAGTGTGAAGTGTACTTGATGTGTGGAAAGGTGCTATATAAATAAAACATTGTTCGAATAATAATAATTGATTTGTGTGAAAAAATAAATCCTGACAAATCAAAAAATAATTGTTTATTTAATATAATAATATTAACATGTGTATATTTAATTTTATATAACATTATTATCATTATTCTGATTACAAATTGTATTATTATTATTATTTCTATTATTATTATTATTATTATTATTATTAGTAGTAGTAGTAGTAGTAGTAGTAGTAGTAAATAATATTAATATGTACATATATTGAATTTTATCTCTAAGCTAAATTTCTTTTTTTACAAATCTTCGAATACTATTTAATATTTAATTTCCATAAAAATATAAAATAACATAGAAATGCATATAATAAAATTCATTCACTCATTCATTCATTCATTCATTCATTCATTTTCTACCGCTTATCCGAACATCTCGGGGTCATCGGGCATCGAGGCAGGATACACCCTGGACGGAGTGCCAACCCATCACAGGGCACACACACACACACACACACTCTCATTCACTCACATACACACACACTACGGACAATTTTCCAGAGATGCCAATCAACCTACCATGCATGTCTTTGGACCGGGGGAGGAAACCTGAGTACCCGGAGGAAACCCCCGAGGCACGGGGAGAACATGCAAACTCCACACACACAAGGCGGAGGTCGGAATTGAAACCCCAGCCCTGGAGGTGTGAGGCGAACGTGCTAACCTCTATAACCACCGTGCCTATATAATAAAATGTATACATATATTTTTTAGATAAATACTAATATAGAAGAAGAAATGTCAATCATTTTCCTTTCAATTGAGAAAGCTCCAGCTCTTCAGGAATTCTAGCCTACGCAACATATGAGCATGTCTTTATGACTTTATAGGGAACGCAGCCAAGAGGGCTTGTATTTGGACTGCGAGTTTACCACCAGCTGTAAGTTTAAACGAACAGCTTTGCTACTCAGAGTGACTGCGCCGTACACTACTGCCTGTATGGAACAGCACTGCCTGTAGTCTTCTGCTAAATCACCAAAGCTCATTACATGCTTCTCTCCATCTCTCGCTGACTTTTTCTCTCTTCTTTCCTTACACTTAAGCCCTCCCGTATCTGCTCCTTTGTGTATGCGTGTTTTTAAGACTACTTTTCACTGCTTCCTGCAAACAACAATCGATAGACCTGTAGTCATTTATTTTCAATAGAGAATTGCCACAGGGCTGAGGAAAGAGGACGGGAGGATTTTCGGAAAAGATTGAAGCTCTGCATACAAAAAAAATAAATAAATAAAAATAAACAAAATAAAAAGAAAGAAAAGTCCTAACCATAAACAAGCAACAAGTGAGCCATTGTTGTATTTTATATAACATTTATCTGGACTATATACTGTAATACAATTAGACATGTCATATTAAATGATCAATTAAAACCTAATTATTACACTTACAACATTTAGCAGACACCCTTTTCCAGAGCAACTTACATTTTATCTCATTTTTATGCAACTGAGCATTAAGGGCCTTGCTCAGGGGCCCAACAGTGGCAGCTTGGTGGACAGAGGAATTGAACTCACAACCTTCTGAGTGGTAGCCCAACACCTTAACCACTAGACTACCACATCCCAGACTCATAATTATAATGCAAATATACAGAGTTTGTGATAAAATGGTCCTAAATATTCATTCAAATACCCGAAATCAAGTACCATGTTGTCTGTACAGATGCTGTCTGTGTTACAATAGATCGACTCATGAGTTTTTGGTCTTACAATGGACGATAGTAATATGCCAAAATTGTAAAAATATAAAAAATTTTATGCTGCAGGAAATCATAGCAGAGTACGTGGTACGATACTTTGGACTCCCATCTTCCTGCCTTGTAAGATGCCTTGCCTAGTGAGGGACTTGTGCTCGTGATTGTCAGAGTGCAGTTGTCTCAGTGTTAGTGTTAGAGCTCAAATTTTTTTCTGTGTTTTAGGCTCCTTTATCATCACCATTATCATCTTACTGCCCACATACTGATCACCATTCTTTAACACTCCATGGTTCGATTTGTGATATTTTCAATGGTGTCATAGGAACACATCTGTGTGTGGAGTTTGCATGTTCTCCCCGTGCCTCGGGGGTTTCCTCCGGGTACTCCGGTTTCCTCCCACGGTCCAAAGACATGCATGGTAGGTTTATTGACATTCACTCATTCACTCACACACTACGGACAATTTTTTTTTTTCATCTTTTCGTAGAGATGAGTGTGTGTGTGAGTGTGTGTGTGTGAGAGTGAATGAGAGTGTGTGTGTGCCCTGCGATGGGTTGGCACTCCGTCCAGGGTGTATCCTGCCTCAATGCCCGATGACAACTGAGATAGGCACAGGCTCCCCGTGACCCTGAGAAGTTTGGATAAGCGGTAGAAAATGAATGAATGAGTGAGTGAGTGAGTGAGTGAGAGAGTTGTATAATATATCAGTGTAGGAACAAAATGAAAGTCTGTGGCAGCCATGTTTGTGGGCTGCAGTAAAACAGAACCAGTAAAACAGAGAGGGACAGTCAGCTGGAAAGTTCTGGAAAGGAATGAGTAACTTCCTTCTATCCATCCATCCTCTACACCGCTTATCCTACTCCCATCCCAGGAGACTAGCACTGCTCCACAGGTCCCACCATCTCTCAGGGTAAGAGGTAGATATACATCAAGACTCTTCTCTGTTCTGGCACCGAGGTGGTTTAATGAACTTCCCGAACATCTGAGTGACTAGCTATCTTCAAACTACATGTAAAGACTTACCTCTTCCTGAATAAATAAAACTAGTGCTCCTTCTCCCTGTTTGTACAGAGATTTAGGTTAATGGTATCCTAAGTCTGTGACCTAGTAACCCAGGTATAATGTATTCATTGAAAGAGACATTAAAACACCTTTGTATGTTGCTCTGTATAAGGACGTCTGCCAAATGCCGTAATTGTAAATGTACATAGAGACTCAGGGCAAAAGACCGGATGCCAGTCTATTACAGGGCACAATCACACACACTTACACACCTGGAATGAATAACTATTTATGTTTATTATTGATATAACCTTTGGCCTTTAGCGGTGGTGACATTTTGTTTGTGTGTGTGTGTGTGTGTGTGTGTGTGTGTGTGTGTGTGTGTGTGTGTGTTAACTTCAGCACTGACAGCATGGAAGAAGCCCCCATGCAAATGCTTTAATCATCGAATACATAATAACTAACCTGACAGTTATGTCAGTTCTTTAGTTCTGTTTGGGTTGGAAAAAAAAAAGAGATCTTGACATCCGCTCCAGCTGGAAGTAAAAATGGTTTTTCAACATGACCTTTTATGTATATAACATTCTGGAATGGACTTTAATATATCTTGTTTGTGTTATGGAAACAATTTCCACCCGCGAGAAATACTACACTGAGATAAAAACACTAAAGCGCGACTAGCTGGTGTGTCTCTTTCCTTCTTATAGCTTGTCTCAACTCCCACCACATGCATGCGCGCGCGCACACACACACACACACACACACACACACACACACACAAAAACATGCACACGCGCACATGCGCACACACACAAAAACATGCATGCGCGCACACACACACACACAAAAACATGCATGCACACACACACACACACAAAAACATGCATGCACACACACACACACACACAAAAACATGCATGCACACACACACACACAAAAACATGCATGCACAAACACACACACACACACACACACAAAAACATGCATGCACACACACACACAAAAACATGCATGCACACACACACACACACACACACACAAACATGCATGCACACACACACACACACACACAAACATGCATGCACACACACACACACACACACAAACATGCATGCACACACACACACACACACAAAAACAAGCATGCACACACACACACACAAACATGCATGCACACACACACACACACACACACACACACACAAAAACATGCATGCATGCACACACACACACACACACACACACACACACACACACAAAAAAACATGCATGCATGCATGCACACACACACACACACACACACACACACACACACTCGCCATCGGGAGGAGCTCTGAGCAAGTGAATGGGCTTAGCATCTATATCCAAAAATAGCTGTCCGTGTTGCTATAAAAAAGAAAAGAGAAGATCTAATGTGTAATAGTCTATATTACAAGTGAATTTTCCTTTTTTGCGTCACATGAGATTGGATAGAACATTTTAAAAGAACATGGGGGCTAAATGCCTGATAGAAGCCCTTAATTAGAGAAAGGGTGTTGTGAAGGTGGCATTTATTCAGCAATCTCATCTTAAACAGCAACAATGCAGAAGAATGCTAGTTGTATAAGGTCTCATGTCACTGATCTGTTATTGTTTGTTTTGGCTTTGCTCCTGTGTCTCTGCCTTCTCGTGTCATTGGGCTGTTACTCTTAATTATATAGTAAACAGTTCTAGAAGAGAAATGATTTATAATCTCACACTCTGGTGTCACCCAGTTGAGGACGAGGTTTCTTTTGAGTCTGGTTTCTCTCAAGATTTCTTCCTCATATAGTCTTTTAATAATAAATATAAGCACATTTTAAGCATTATTCAGAAATTTTATGTTCCTGTAAAGTTGAGTTAAGACAATGTCCATTGTTACAAGAACCTGGTCTGAAGTTTGTTGCTATTACTTTTCTAAGCGATCCGAGTACCGGTACTTCCGGTACCAGGTCTCAAAGTGGCCTTTTTTCCCATAGACTCCCATTATAAACTTTGGAGGTTTATACCTCGGCAAGCTTTTAAACTGTCTAGACCAAACTCAGCCAGCTCCTTTAGGGTGATACTCTGAACAAAGGTTTAAATTGGTGTACCGACTGGCCTTTCGGTTGTCCCGCAGCCCCGCCCCCAAAATATGCAAAATCAAAAAACTTTTTACAACATGGACATGTGACATATCAAAACACTCAGAACAATGAGGGGAACTTCCTCACAGGTATTCTGATGATGACACGTGATGTCACGTGAAAATTAAAAATTAGCACAACATGGACTTGTGACATATCAAAACACAATGAGGGGAACTGCCTCGCGGGTATTCTATTGACGTCAAGTGACGTCACGTGAAGTCATGTGAAAATCAAATATTATCAAAACATGGACATGTGACATAAAAACACAGCACAATGATAGGAACTGCCTCACGTGGATTCTGCTCACATCACATGACGTCACGTGATGTCACCTGAAAATCAAAAATGAGCACAACATGGACATGTGACATATCAAAACATTCAGCCAAATGAGGGGAACTTCCTCAAGAGTATTTGGATGATGACACATGCTTGTCTCCACTTACCTCCAAATGTTTTGGCACCCTAGCTTTCTGTCCACTTGCCTCCAAAAGCAATACTAACCCTTATGTCCACTTGCCTCCAAAAGCACCGTGCTTTGCGAATACTTACATACATACATAAAGGCTACTACATACTTGCACCGTCAAAGCCAACATTAAAGTTTGTCGTGATGAACTTTACAAATCTAGTTATTGTTATTATTATTTTTAAATAAATATCAGGGAAGCCCTGACCAGAAAACTGTACCTCCAGTTTCACTTCTTGGTTCAACATGTAAACCGGAGTCACACCATTACTCAGCACCAATTACTGTTTGGTTTTCCTTAAATTCCGAGCCATGTTTCTTTGTATTGCTAACCACGTGTATGACCTATTTCTGTTCTGTTTTGTTCGCTGATTTTGGATTTGTGTATTGGGATTGTTTGCTACATTGACTGACATTTCATCGATTTGTTTACTTGGTTCATTGACGTCATACATTTCGTTGACATGGTTTTGTGGACTTACTTTCCTCATTTTTTCTTTTACCTGCTGTTTTGAAACTGTTTGCCCCGTCTTCTCTTTATTAAAACACCACCGATGGATCCTACACCTCCTGTGCCTCGTTCTTCATTACAACATTTTTACAACAAGTTCAATTCAACAATTAACTTTTAACAATTAAACATTGCCTCAAAGCAGCTTTACAGAACTTTAACATACTATATATTTATAACAGCCAGGGCACTTTTCGAACATGTGTAACTATGGATGTCTTGAAGACATTGTCTCTGACCATCGCGTCCAGTTCACCTCTAGAGTATGGTAGGAATTTTGTGGGAAAACATTTGGGAATCAACATCAACCTGACCAAGTTATCACCCTCAGTCTTACGGATAGCAGTGCCACACCAGCTGTTGTTTACCATCAGACACATATCCACCATCTCTTGTCTTCCCCAATTCCTTTGTCCTGTCCATACGGTGGATCGAGAAGAACTCTGCCGGCTGTATGTCGTGGTCAGGCACCGCTGGGTTCAGCAATGTCTCAGTGAAGCAGAGGAGGTTACAGTCCCGAATGACCCTCTGGAACATTATCCTGGCCCTGAGGTCATCAAGCTTGTTTTCCAGAGACTGGAGGTTGGCTATAAGGATACTAGGCAGGGGAGCCCGGTGTGTTCATTTTCTCAGCTTGTTCCTGACGCCGACTCGTTTCCTTCGTGGTTGTTCTTTGTTATTCCTCAGGATCTTGCACGGCCAGCTTGAGTCCAGGTTTAAAAACAGCGGTTGGTGAGTTTTTTGTACACAAATAGAAATGAAAGAATCTCTGACATATGTAAAAATGGCCAAGGTGAAGAAATATAGCTGTCTAGGTTAGAAGAACCCGCATAAAACATACAAAAACAAACAAAGTGTGATCTAACTCACCGCGCCATCTTGAATTATACACTATAATAAGGGCCTGTTTTTGTTTCCTTAATATTTTGAATTGCTCATTTTACCAAAATTGAAACAATCTAGTAAGTAGCCTCACTGCACCTACATCCTCTCAGTAACTAAGGAAAATTGACTGATAACTGTGAATGCTTTAACTACATGGTCCATATGAATGAATCATCTTCTTTGACTGTGTGCTCATGGCCACATGAAATTAACATCCTCCCATCTGCATGCATTTTTTTTGTAGTGTCCCATGGGGTGTTCTCAGTCCTGATGTTCATCTATGTAAATCTCAGTCAGCCATATGCTGTGTGAGACGTTCACTAATGTATTCTTACTTGGCATTATACAGTATCCCTAAACATACAGGCTTTATTCTGTACCAAGTCTTGGGTATTGTTGTATAACGGCCTATTGTGAGTAAGTGAGCATATAAATACAGTACACAATTGTACAATGGCAACTCTTCATTTGTGTTTCTAACAGTCATAGAAGCTTCATTACTTGAAAAAAATCAACAACAAAAACAGAGAAAATGGAATTTCTGGTGAACTATACTGTATGTACAGAAAGTGATTAAACAGCTCCCAAATCCAAAGGGAGGTCCAAGCTCAACATCAGAGAACTTAGGCACAAGTAAAAAAAACAAACAAAAAAACAACCCAAAGAACTCAACACAACAATCGCAAGTACAACTGCACTCCAAACACTCCACTTCTAACAGCACCACCCTTGCTTTCCTTCGTATTCTTAAATAGGGGGATTGATGATGTCACCAAAGTGGAGAAAGGGAACTCTGGTTAGGAGTCAGAGCTGTACATAAAATATTACACACAAAATACAATAGAAAACACAATCGAAAGACACTTAAGATATCACAGGTTGTAACAAATGCTACAATGCCATGTTTCAGCCTGTTTGTGTAGGGCAAAGGTATTCAAACTGCTGAAAAGAACTGCAAGGGTGATGGAAAATAGCACACAAAATGTAAATGATTGTTTCAGCTCTGCCAATCTTTACACATTCTTGCACAAGAGATTCACATTTTTTTTTAAAAAGCAGTCTTGTTTTTCTTCCTTATTAAAAATGGCAGATGAGCCAATTGACATATGAACGTGGGATGATTGACAGTTCTGCAGAAGCTTTGAGCTCTCTGCTTGAAAGATGAGCTGATGCGGCGCCCCCACTTTCCGTCACGGTAGATTTTTTTTTTTTTGGTTGATTAATCTAACATAAAATCTATCAATATGAGTCAGACTTAGCTATTATTAAATAAATAGACATTTCTTGGTAAATAAATATCCGGAATATTTCAGGCATAAATGTTTTATTCAGAAGGAACTTTTTTAATTTACATTTACAGCATTTGGCAGACGCCCTTATCCAGAGCGACGTACATAAGTGCTTAAATCTCTAACATTGAATACATTAATGCTGGTTCACTAGGTTACATACTTAAGATACCATGAGTTTAAAACATTTGTTCAGAGTTACAATGAAAAAGTGTCAAAGGTTTTTTTTTTTTTTTTTTAATGCAAAAGATAGGGAAAGAAGTGCTAGTGCAGTTGTTTCCTGAATAAGTTCCTGAAGATCTAACGGATCAGCATGGATCTATAGCTCTTTGTGTGTTTTAATATTGTGTTGTTTTGTGCGGCATAGACACTAAAACTAGCTTTTTTTTTTTTATTTCATTTTATACAAGTGAGCAGTAAGGGCCTTGCTCAGGGGCCCCAGAGTGGCAGCTTGGTTAACCTGGGATTCAAACTCACAACCTTCCAATCAGTTGTCCAACACTTTAAACACTAAGGTAACACATCATCACATACCATCCCTTTTAAACAGTCACACAAGACACTGACCCATATCCTTACCCACAACTAGCCATTAAACACTCGCTTCACTGCACATAGATTTATACACAAACACATGCAGATATTAGACATCATAACAACAAACCTACTCATTATTAAACACCACCTAGCTCTCAAATAATCACTATCTATACACACCAGATAGTTCTCTTTTGGGAGCTGTTAGTGGATTTAAGTGACTTACTATAAGTGGATTTAAGTGACATACAGTACAGCTAAGTACGGTGACCCATACTCAGAATTTGTTCTCTGTATTTAACCCATCCAAAGTGCACACACACACAGCAGTGAACACACACACACACCCACACACACACACACACAGACACACACACCATGAACACACACCCGGAGCAGTGGGTAGCCATGGATTTCAATGGTAAAAACACCAAACTACTTTTAATTCCTTGCATATATTGTCATTTTCAACTCAATTCAATTCAGTTCAGTTCAACAATTCACATAGTGTCAGAGCAGCTTTACAGAAGTATAGAAACTTCTATAAAATTAAGTTTAAATGACATGACATGACATGACAGCTAAGTAAGTTGACCCATACTCAGAATTCGTTCTTTGCATTTAACCCATTCAAAGTGCACACACACAGCAGTGAACACATACACACCGTGAACACACACCCGGAGCAGTGGGAAGCCATTTATGTTTGATGCCTTGCTCAAAGGCACCTCGGTTGTGGTATTGCCGGCCAGAGACTCGACCCCACAACCTTAGGGTTAGGAGTCAAACTCTCTAACCATTAGGCCACGACTTCCCCCGAGCATTTAAAATTAAGTTACTATTTATCTCTAACATCTAACTATCCCTATACCTAGTGGAGCAAGCTGGATTTGATGGTTTCCACCCATTCCCTTTCAGGAGCACACTGGAGTCCTCAATCTACTGAAACATGGAGCTAAGCTAAGAAAGGAAGGCATCCGTACAGTTGTCTCGCCTAACCCAGCCAATGCCTATGGCTCCGTCCCTTATAATCTTCACCAGTTAAGGATTCCAAACCATCATCTGCATTGATCCGGTTGCAAGGCCATTTCCAATCTAACCCCCAGCAAGAGCCCTGAAAAGTGGTACAGTAGGAAATAAAAGAACAACAACATCAGACTAGCTAAGAAAGATCGACTTGCCCAGAAACTACAAGTCATGGATTTACAATCACGGCCTGCTGCCAAGATTAATATGGATGCTGATGGTGAACAAGCTGCCAATAACAACAAAAAAGAGGGAATGGAAAAGAAAATAATCAAAAAGCACCTCAGTAAGTTGCTTGGAATCCCTCCAAGCTTTACATCAATCGGGAAATACTTAAGATACTGTACGACTAGCTGCCCTTTCCCTCATGTGGAAGAGTTCAAAGAGACAATGATGTAGGGAGGCTACAGACTTTAGAAAAAACATATAACCTCAATAAAATAAACATAAAAGACCTGCTACTTACCCTGCACCTCTCAGATGTGTTCTAAAGTACACACAAATATGCTGATATATATATAAGACTCCAGCTACTTATCCTTATTATATCAAACACCAGCTACGCACCAGACAGTTTAATACAACCGTGATATTACATAAAAACACAAGTAGGCAATATACACCATGGCCCATACTCATGAAAATTCTCAGTGTAAAGAGTTTCTCCTAGTGACAAAATTCTAAAAAAAAATTCTTAGAAATGTTGGCGTTTCCCCTTAAAGTTAAAGAGAAGATCTAAGTAAAGATAAAAGTTATTCATAAATCATCTTAAACCCTAAAAGAGCTCATAAGGTCAAAAAGTGTTAGAAGGAGTGAGGAGAACTTTTAAGAGGCATAAGGATTTCTTTATCATAGGAGAAAATGGCCGAAATGTGAAAGCGGGAAGAAATGTCTTGTGTACAATATTTAATAATGATAGTGAGTTAATTATTTTTTAAAATTTTTTTGGACCGCTGAGACAAGGCCGACCCAGCTAATCCTGAGGCATCTAGAGATCTACCAGCTACACTTAGAGTCTGCTATACTAAAAAGATGTGAAAACTACATGTGATCTTTTGCATCTATACAACATCTGTTTGACTGTATTTTTCTAATCACACCCTCCAGTGTCACCCATATGAGGATGGGTTCCCCCTTGAGTCTGGTTCCTCTCAAAGTTTCTTCCTTCATCATTTAAGGGAGTTTTTACTTGCCACTGCTGCCTGAGTCACCTCAGACTTGCTCATTGGGGATAAATACGTGTTCATAAAAAACGGTGGCTTAGTGGGTAGCATGTTCGCCTCACACCTCCAGGGTCGTGGTTCGATTCCCACCTCCGCCTTGTGTGTGCGGAGTTTGCATGTTCTCCCTGTGCCTCGGGGGTTTCCTCCGGGTACTTCGGTTTCCTCCCCCGGTCCAAAGACATGCATGGTAGGTTGGTTGGCATCTCTGGAAAATTGTCCGTAGTATGAGAGTGTGTGTGTACCCTGCGATGGTTTTGCACTCCGTCCAGGGTGTATCATGCCTTGATGCCCGATGACGCCCGAGATAGGCACAGGCTCCCCGTGAACCGAGGTAGTTCTGATAAGCGGTAGAAAATGAGTGAGAGTGAGTGAATTAAAACTTGAATTATAGACTCAAATATCTTAACATGGAGACAAAGTGAAGGTTTAGAATAGACCAGATCTTAAAAGAGCTCCTTTTTTTATTAGCCAACAAATCACAGTCTTCAAAAGAATGTCTCATACCTAGTAACAGCTTAAACCCTAAAAGTTGTCGTATTTTCCTTGCTCAGAGTTGCTCTGTGATTGGTCCTGAATCACTCTTAAGGTAGAAATGTTTAACCCAAATTAGGAGATCTCTGAGATAATTTGTACAGTAGAGTCTTCATGAATACAGGTCCAGATATTTACCCAGGAGTGTAGTTTTGGGGATAAATGAGGGGAAGTAACCCTCACAACCCCTACAACTCCCCACCCAAAAAACGCCTAGCTACATTTTTAATAGTTCCCGTTATTAACAGTAACAAGGTCGTTCACACTGTACATTGTGTTGCACCATCTTCTGTTAACCAATGAACCAGTTTTATTTCCTAGTTCAGTATCAGATATCTGAGGTGATGTGAAACGTCACCTTCTGTGTTAACATCCTCAAATCAATGCTAGGCAACTTGTCTCCTTCACTTCCCTACTTTTTAGTTTCCATTTTCTACTGTTATAAATGAACATCTTTAATGGATATGCTTTGAATATATAGATTGATTAGATGGATGGATTGATGGATGGCTGGATCAAAATTCAAAAACTGGAGATTAGATAGATGAGCAGAGGGAAATTATGTAACGAGTAGCATACCCATTTACACTTCAACCCCCAAAATTCATACCAAACTCAACTACTCAATATCCCACGCTTTCGAGCTACTACATAAGTTTTACAAGGAAAAACGTCTAGATATTAAAAACAGATATTTACCCAGACATGCATATTAAAGAATAGATACTTAGCACACACCTCCATGCTACCAGCTATGAATTGCACATAAACACAGTAGGTAGTAAACACCAGATATTTACTCATACTCAATTTTCATTATTTTAGAATGAAATTAAGCAATCAAAATTAAAGTGATTAAAGCACAGATGTTCTACTTTAATGTAAGCTTTAAGTTTAAGAAAAATATTGTTAACCAGCCATTTTTTTACACACTCCCTCCATTTTCAAAGGCTCAAATTGGACAATCAATCAATTAATAAGCAGCTTAATGGCCAAGCTGAACCTGTTTCCTGCTAGAAAAATGTGTGATATTGCGGGTGTGATACAACTGCTTTGTACAAAAGGTCAGATTTTCCTCATGTCTAATCTCTTGTAATAAAGCACGTGTTCAGAAGACTTGATTTGATCTAAAATGAATCATCCTTTTTTTTTTTTTTTTGCTTGTGGAGTCCATGCCAGCTCACGTCACACTGTCGTTAAAGCAACAAAGATGAACCAAATACAAAAAAAAACCCCTCTGAAACTCATGTTTTGTTTTAAAAAAGGACGCAAAAGTAAAGCATTTTCAAGACAACGTGAACATTTTCAAGACTTTTCGACCACATTGTACATAATCATAATATTAAAAGGGTTTGTATATTAAAATTGCCCAATTGACATCATGTTGACGAGAGCTATGCCAAAGTAACAGAAGGGTACTGCTGAATTACAGAAGGCATCCAAGTGGCACTGAAATAGAGAACAGAAAATGGGCCTTACTTCAGTTTTGGGTAAAAATACAATAAAAACTATAATCACAAAGCATATCTGTGCTTTGTTTCTCTGGACATGTGTGATATCTGTGGGATGAGTACTGATGTGAACACCCACATTATGAGACAAAAAACAACACCAGTCAACAACAGCTTTTTTTTTTCTTTCTTCTTTTTTTTTAAACACAAGGCAAAACTGCCTAGAAAATCACAGACCTGTGCAACCAGATGGGACTAAAATGATCAGACCACCACTGAGATTGTGGTGAAAAACAGCAGGTCATTCAGCCTGTAATCTTAGAATAGTACAGAAAACAACAGAGACAAGGCTGATCGTGACAGAAATAAATCCACAGAGGATGAACACTTGTAAAGTAGGAAATTACACTAGGACCCCATGTAAATTTAATCCCGCCCGGATATGGCTAATGCCTACACTAGCAGTTTCTACTCCATGATTCACACACAGCTATGACTTTAAAAGCTGCCTTTTAATCTCTTGCCTACTGTGCATCCTTGACTGTTTACTCACCATAAAAATAATTATAGGAGTGTCTCTTGCAAATGAAGACAAATAGCTGATGTTTACTGGTATGGCAGGGATATGGGGATAAGGGGTTATGGTACGTCTACAACAAACAGGCCTACATGGAATATTTCATTTATTAACTCATTTATTAATTGTTGCAGGGATCTGACTCACCATTTTGGATCATACCAACAAAAGAGGTACAGAGAAGCAGACGTAAGGAAAACAACAAAACAAAACAAACAGAAACAATGTTATTATTATTGTTGTTGTTGTTGTTGTTGTTATTATTATTATTATTATTAACATGAACAACAACAAGAACAACAACAATAATTTAAATTAAAAGAAATTAAAAACAGAAAAAAAAGCGGAAATAAAAAATATCTTTTCAGTCAATAATAACAATAATAAGA
The DNA here is from genome assembly GCF_022655615.1 of Tachysurus fulvidraco. NCBI lineage: Eukaryota > Metazoa > Chordata > Actinopteri > Siluriformes > Bagridae > Tachysurus > Tachysurus fulvidraco. Next base: position 6,364,986 of record NC_062522.1, read on the forward strand.
ATAATCATATTTTTGACAATAAATTAGTTGATTTTTTATGATTAATTATATTATTATTTTTATTTGTGAAACATAAATAATGCAAAAATATTTGTCTGTATAAAAATAACTAAAATTGCTTTATGTTTATATTATATTATATATTGAATGCTTAATTACATATAAAATTATTTAAATTAAATCAATCCTAGAACACCTTTAATAGTGTAAACAAAACTGATTCACCAAATCATATGGTGAAAAACAAACAAACAAACATAAATTTTACTTTGGAAAATGAGCAATAAGAATACAATGACTCTCTAACATTGCCTGAGCTGCCATTTTAGCCAGAAATCGTTATTGGGCTCTACAGCAGCACTAGACTGTAAACGACTGAAAACCTCTTTATACTGTGATTACTGTGGGTGTGGAAGCGTATAATGTAAATAGCTTGTCAATCGTTGTGATCTGGAGCGATCAGGCCTGGCTGTCTATATATTTTAACTTTATGTGGTGTGTGTGTTTGCTCTGATTCAGATCTCTGGTGTTTAAACAGCAGTGTTTCATTACAAGTATAATTAATAGAAAGCTGATTCCCACGATGTGAACAACATATTTCTGAGATAAATGACGCCTAAATTTCTGCTTCGTGGTACATTGTTTTGGAATGTGAACTGCACCCACAGTGATGCCATGTTTCCAGGTCTATAAAATCCTGTTTGTTTTACACCTAAAAGCTGCATCATTTTGTCAATTGTTCTGCAAAGACCTTTCTGGAAACGTGACACCTCGTTATGTATATCTACGGGTTATATGGTCAGCGTGTACAGATCACAACCTCTAATAACTAGTAAAACCACATGGTAAAAGCATCTGATTCTTTTCTGGCCTCTAGTTCTTTCTATCATCTTGCGGTTGAGCAGCATGTACATATGAACATCTGAACAATCATTACAGTTATTATAGTCTTAGCTTAAAACAGATCAGCGGTTGCTAAATGATGCCTGTTAGGAATAGAGCAAATAGAGAAGATTAAGAAAATGAGCCTTCTTTTGAAAACGGTGAAGACACTTGGGTTTGAACACAAGCACGCCAGAAGCCAACACAAGACCAACATCATTTTGTTAGAGTAATAAGATATTATTGTTATTATAATATTTAAGATTGTATTTGATAACCTTCTGTAGTGTTTATTCACAAAATTCATCTAAAGTAGTTCAGGGCAGTTCAAAGGAAATGTAACATTTGGTCTGTCAAGTTCAACTTCACATAATGTTTGTGTGTATGTGTGTGTATGTATCTGTGTGTGTGTGTGTGTGTGTTTTGCCTGATTCAGCCTCTCAGACACTTTGAGAAATTTTTAAGAAATAAATGCAAATTATACCACGACTAGGAGAAAGGTGAAAGGGGGGAGAAGAAGCATACATCGAGGGTCAAATGTTATCAGATGCATTAGGAGCGAACAGGTGCACAGGCCATTAGGGCCATTAGAAGCGAGCAGATTCAAGGCATAGACCATTAATGGTAGTAAATGATCAACCACCCCTATATGCTAGAAACACACAGTAAGGCAGAAAAGGACGCGAAAACTGAGCATAATGGTTTTAACAAAAAGATGCAAAATCAAAAGGAAAAAGTCACTTCTTAATATAAAATGGTTTGACAGCATAACGAGGAGAATATTGAGTCTTTTTGTTAACACGCCATGTAACTTGAGTAGCTTGTGTGCTAGTGGATGCGGCTGATGGAGTTTGGGTGGACTTAGTGGCAGCTGTGGCAGTCTGAGTTGAGACATCGACCACCCCTGTCAGCAGATGTGTCACTGGGCCGACCACGACTTTCCATATCCTGAAGATAATGAGTAATGTCCTCAGTGAGAAGGTCAGCAGTAGGTGATGGTGTGGACAGTTCGGTTTCATCCATAAGATGTGCCACCCGGGCGGAAATGGAAGCTAAATGCACACCACAAATAGAGCCTCATTAAGCATATACATATTCTGGCCACCGGGTTAATAAGTAAACCAATGGCTACTGCACACCGTATCCATAGAGACAGAACAGTAGAAGAACACGTTTAAGTCATATAGAAGAGAAACTGTTGGAATACAAGAAGATCCAATACATACCCATGAGTAGATGCGTTGTGTTGAGTTGTGTTAAAGAAAACCTCAGGAAAGAGAATAGGTCTAAAAAAAACACATAAACGCAACTTATAAGCTCTATGGCCTGATGACGTAGGCCCAAGTACTATGGAAACGGGGCCCCTTAGGTGGAAGATATTGGGAATTTAGATGGCCTAATGCATAGGCAAATATTGACCCAGTATATGGGCAAAAAGGGTCCATTTTGGAGATAATGGTAATTTCCTAAGCATGCAGAAAATGTGTACGTGAGCGATATTATGATTGGATAGCGAGGAGGGTATGGCGAAAAGGCGGGCATGTCAGAGCTGTATATAAGCTTGCTGAAATCAGAAGTGCTTCGGTGCGAGTATCGTCTACTAGACAAACTTGTATCCCTGGTACCAGCACGTTGATTGCTGTCTATACGACTGTCAATAAACCTACCTCAACTGATTCCAGTCTTCGTGAGTTTGGCTGATCATTTCTTCTTTGAATTTTAACTTAGAATTATTGTTTAAACAATGTGTGTGTGTGTGTGTGTGTGTGTGGTGGTGGTGGTGGTGTGGGGGTTGATAAATATTTAATGTTAAATATGTTTAATATGCTGACAACAAATTTGAATGTCTGCAATATGATTGCATTGTAGTGTAGAAAAAGTAAACCAGGATTTATAATGTGTCATAAGTGTTTTTTTATGGTAATGTTATTTATATGGAAATATCGTGTGCCTTAAAAGATTAGATTAAACAGAAGATTAGTGTCATCACCTCTCCTGCTGCTGTCTGACTTCAACTCCATGCGGTTTATGTTGATGGACTGTGAGTTCTGGACAGTGTGATAAAGTTTAGTGTTTGTTCAAGTTCAAGTGTTTGACGCATGGACCATAACGCTTCCTTTCTGATGAGCTTAAATTTTTACACTGTGAAAAAAGTGAATTTTTTCCCACAGGCCAAAAAATGGATTTTGTGCCAGTTACATACAGATAAATAAGATTATCACAAACACAAGTAAAAAACATTTTTTTCCACAAAAATGTTTGTATCTGCAAAGTAAACAGTGATATCAAACCCATTTCTGCTCACTGAGATGCCCCAAGTTCTTGTTCATAAGACTCTAAAATTTGGAGTTATCTTCAACCACTAAAATTCTGTATAAGGTTAAAACCAGAGGGATAAACACACGTCTCACATTGAAAGCCATCAGAGTTTGATTCATTTTATATCAGACTTGCGGCAATAAAATAATTTGTTTGTTTATACTGATTGAAAATGTCTCGTATGTCGATTTCCATTTCGTTTGTATTAGTGTGGAAGAAGAGGTAGAGCTAGCAGCGAATATCAAATGGAAACCTTGCGCTTTGTGACATGAACAGTGAATTTGTCTCACTGGAGTTTTCTATTGCAATATTCGAGACAGTATTCCATTTTGATTAGGTCTGGATGTGATTGGATAATGGATTCTGTTGCTGAAGGTGTTCGATGATGTCATCAGCTATTGAAGGTAAATATTAAAAAAAACTTACTCCCTTTAGTCATCAATACTGTGTTATAAAGTGACTTTCTTTCTTTCTATCTTTCAATATTAATAATGATAATAATAATGATAACAATGACAATAATAAATATTATTATTTTTATAATTATTATTATCATTATTATTATTATTATTATTATTATTATATTTTAATAATATAATATAATAAAAACAACAACAATAATAATCGTTATTGCTATAACCATTATTATTATTATTATTATTATTATTATTATGTAGATAACAACCTAATTATCTATTGAGTCAATTAATTACAACAACAACAACAACAACAATAATAATAATAATAATAATTTTAAACTATAACCAATTCAATCTGTAGATGTTAAAGAATTTATTCCAGCTTTTTTCCTAACCGCAATTTCAATCTTCATTAAGTAAGTAAACTGAGAGGTCAGTACTGGGCCTGGGGCTGCTCGTCTTCAGCACAGAGTCTTAAAACAGATCTCTGCTCATGATCCTGCAAAATCAGTAGTTTCTGCCTGCTACTTTTATTGTTGTTCCACAAGTACAGTGAGATGCAGTGTGCAGCTCTCTATCAAGCTTTTACACATAATAAATGAGAAGAAAGTCAGTTCTACATACTGTAGGTGGATGATACACTGCGGTCCAGACTTTCTTGTTAGAACAAATCTATTCCTGCAGTGATTTTATGGAGTGAACAAGTATTAGATTAAAGTACAGAAGTATTAGACATTCCTGTCCCAGGAAGAAATCTAGTCACTGCAGTAGCAATAAATAACACAGTTCTATTCCTGATTCTGTCCTGTTAGCCTCCTTGCAGGAATGGCTGTCTCAATTATAGATTCACTGTATTCACTTAACCCCTCTAATGAAACCTTTGATGTGAATTGTAATCCTGCAGTCAGCAACTTTTCCTCAGGCCTGGAAATGAAACAGTTCCTCTCAGAGGTCTAAAGCAGTGTGCATCAAGGAAGAAAGACCAGATACGATGTGAAACAGGTAACGGTATATTCACATATGCGTTGTGTGGCCTCCGCACGCATACACCGAAGAATAATGAACCAAGATGCGTTTACTTGAAGGTGAGCAAGCAGCACTGTACACAGAGTTTTGGACTTTATAATAAACCAGCAGTTCCATTTCTGCACAATTGACATTGATGAACATAGAAACTTAAGAACAAAGAAAATCAGAGTTTACTGAAACCTTGGAAAACCTCTCAAGAATTTTTCATCTTGTATCATGTCAATACCAGGGTGCACGTTGGCTTAATGGTTAGCACGTTTGCCTCACACCTCCAGGGTTGGGGGTTCGATTCCCGCCTCTGCCTTGTGTGTGTGGAGTTTGCATGTTCTCCTCGTGCCTCGGGGGTTTCCTCTGGGTACTCCGGTTTCCTCCCCTGGTCCAAAGACATGCAAGGTAGGTTGATTGGCATCTCTGGAAAATTGTTCGTAGCGTGTGAGTATGTGAGTGAATGAGAGTGTGTGTGCCCAGCGATGGGTTGGCACTCCGTCCAGGGTGTATCCTGCCTTGATGCCCGATGACGCCTGAGATAGGCAAAGGCTCCCGGTGACCCGAGGTAGTTCGGATAAGCGGTAGAAAATTAATGAATGAATGAATGAATGTCAATACCGGATTTGACCATGGATGCCGAGTCCCAGGATCCAAAATGGCATCACATCATGGCCAATAAGCTCTATTTCCACATCCCCACAGCTGCCTTTTAAGTTCACCTGACTAAACACCTGTGTTATTCACCTGACTAAGCACCTGGTGTCATTCAAGCACACACAATCAACACAAGTGTAGTCCCAATAATACCTCTGTATGTTGTGCATCTTCACTGGTCTATTTGTTGATCCCCTACCTTCTAAAAGTCTCTCATTTGTATGCTATCTTTAGTTATCAACTTGGATTTGTTCACCTCTCAATCTTCTCTGCTGCCTGACACTTTGCTTTGGCCTACGAACTAAACTACACACAAATTGACTAAAAGATTGATAAACGAGGCCCAGTGACTGTATCCATTGCAGACTTTTTCATTACAGTTGCAGTAGACTCTGTACAGCACAAAGTGCTACTTCCTGACAATATCTCCTCTCTCCAGGGCATAGCTTAATGGCCCCCCGTGTTCCCTAGTCATAGATTCTGTCTGCTGAACACTCTGTGTTGGAATACGGGAGGCATTTCCTATCATATTTTTCGTCTGGTCTTTCACCAGAATAAGGAAGGACTGAGTTACGATGAAAGAGTCATTTTTTTTGCAAAGGCATCAAGCAGTTTCCAAATATTTGTGATGGCTGGATGTGATAATGAAGACTGCCTTCTTTTTGTCACCCTCCCAAATTCTGTATCAGACTGTGTTATTGCACGTCCAGCTTCTTTTAAACCTGAGGCCCTTTCATCCATCTTACGGTTGCTAACACCAGAGGCTTAGAGTACATGATCAATGCAGGTTCTCAAAATTCTTTCTGTCTTGTCCTCTATAAACTAAGAACTGATGATACCTTTGAGATGGATCGTCTCAATGCCTTAAAGGATGTAAAATAGTTACTGATAGAAGGATGAAATCACAGTCCCAGTGCTGTTGTATACTGTAGGCAATTCCACTGACTTGGTCTTATACATCTATGAGTAAGACTCTGGTACATTTTAATGGATGTAGATGGGCCATGAGAGCTCAACAACAACAAGCTTATTGTATGAGAATATTAAATGAGAAATAAGTCATTTATACTAAATATATGCGCTGCGGTTCTGATTTTCTTGTTAAAACATTAAACATTGATTAAACTGACAAAATCAAAGTTTAACTCTTACGGGCCCTGTGCAGTGCACGGCACGGAAGTAGAAGTGACCACTAGGGGATGACCCAGAAACAAGCTTCAATTCAACTTTAAAGCATCAAATCCTCCAAAAACACGAAAAAACCTATTTACCTAGTAAAGTTTATACTCTCAATATTTTTTAAGCCCACACACAAAGCACAATATGATTCACAGCCTTCATACAATTAGAAAAAAAATGGACAAAACTGACCTAGGTGGCGCTAGACCGGTTTTTCCCTTACCTTTAGACGCGTCTCTTTCTTCACTGGGGTAATATATTCCAACACAAATAATCCACAAAAATCCACACAGGTCCAAGGAATTGAAATCTGTAAGCCTTTTAATCCAAAACGCTCTGGTCGTGCCGCAAATATTCCGTTAGTGTTCTGAAAACTGGAAACAGAAGTGCGCCATCATCTCGTTTTGCCGCTCTAACTCCTAATTGGGATATTCAAAAATTCAAAGTCTACGTCATATTTATAGCCCAGGTCCTAACGAATCAAATAAGCCCTCATTTGAGCCAATCGGTGCTTGTATGGCAGAGATAGACGGCTGGGAAGCCAATGGTGGCATGACCTCATTTTTGGGAACCCGCCTTTGACTGACAATTACTCCTTCCAATAGCAATGAAATGGGCTGGGACCTATACAGCCGTTTAGCCAATAAGCAGACGATTCCAACGGTATATGACATGCCTTACATTCTTTGCCTGTGTCTGTGTGAACTGGATGCGCAGAAGAATTCTTGCGTAATCCTTGACCTTTTGTCCCTCTCACAGCTCAGGGTGTCAAGTTACAGGCCTGTTTTCACACCAGAGTGATAGAGAGAGAGTCTTATTTATGGCCTTTCAGACTGAGCCTGCAGCCTTTTATTTCAAAGTTATATAGTAAACAAGTACACAAAAACGCTGCACCAGACGACCAGGGCCGTAGAAAAATATTTTTATTGAAGCCATTTTTGGGTCTTTTGACTTGAATTTTCTTTTTGGTGAAAGCCAAGACATGTGGCTATGACTCTCAGTTGTTATTTTGTCCCTAACATGTTCCAGAAAAATAAGATTAATCAGTTTATCAGGTAAACAAACCAGGCGGAAATGAAAACCTGCATTCAAACCCCTGTAACTTTGTGCCAGTAAGGCCTAGAATCAATCTGAAACCCTGTGTGTCAAAGTATGTGGGAGCTGTACCACTTTTTGTTGGGTAGGTCATGTAGGCGAAAAAGCTGCAAAAGGGGGTTAATGCTTAAAGGGGTTAATCTTTAAAATCTTCAATATCAAAGTTCAAATTTTATACACGGTATGAGATGTAGTGAAATGCTTATTACCACTTTCTGTGTATAACAGAAAAAAAGTATTTATAATGGAATTAATGGAATAAAGTTGGAGGTTAAAGTTGGACTTACTGCAGTAGGTATACTACAAAATACAGCAAGGTTCAATTTCTAAACCCATCCCGCTAGAAAGATAATATTTTGAGCCTTTCAGCACATTTAGTGCTTCATCTTGAGCCAGAACAATTCAATTCGATTTTACTTGTATAGCACTTTTAATGATGAGCTTGATTTTCACAAAGCTGCTTTACAAGAATAGAAAAATTCTGATTAAAAATTTGAAATGATATTTTAGGTTTATCCCTAATGGGTGAGCCAGAGGCAACTCCGGTAAGGAAAAACTCTCTGAAACAATACGAGGAATAAACCTTGAAAGGATCCAGATTCAAATGGGAACCACATCTGTGGTTCCCTTTCTGTGTATTATATAATGGGGGCACGGTGGCTTAGTGGTTAGCACCTTTGCCTCACACCTCCAAGGTGGGGGGATTTGATTAGCGCCTCCACCTTGTGTGTGTGGAGTTTGCATGTTCTCCCCGTGCCTCGCGGGTTTCCTCCGGGTACTCCGGTTTCCTCCCCCGGTCCAAAGACATGCAAGGTAGGCTGATTGGCATCTCTGGAAAATTGTCCGTAGTGTGTGAGTGTGTGAGCGAATGAGAGTGTGTGTGTGCCATGTGAAGGGTTGGCACTCCATCCAGGGTGTATCCTACCTCGACTGCCCGATGACGCCTGAGATAGGCACAGGCCCGGGTAGTTTGGCTAAGTGGTAGAAAATTAATGAATTATATCATTATAATACATTATAGAAATTAATGTACAGTATTATATAGTCAGGTGCACTTGTGTATCCAGGAGCTTTTGAGCAACGTCTAAGCATGAGCATGAGCATCAGCATGAGCATCAGCATGAGCATCAGATTCTGAATTCATTTAAGTTTTAAGATAAATTCGTAAAGACCATAAGGATATAAGGAATCCGTTGTTCAGCCCTATGTTGAACTGGCATCCCATCAGTATTTTTGGAATACATCCACTAAAAGTGAAAGGGTTGAAACAAAACTAATAGATCCAAAGATACCGAATGAATAAAGAATGCACACATTTGCACACAGTTACGCTACATTCATCGGATATCAGTAAAAGACACGAAAGCTTTTTAAAGTCGCAGGCTTTTAATTGGGTGCACCATTGACCTGCAGGTGATCAGTATTCTGACAGTGTGTGCAACAGACAGTTACAATATGGCATGGGATTTCTGAGAGCACTCAATATTCTCCACTACTGTTTTTGAACATGACTATCGACTCCAAACTGACTCCCAAAACACTCTGCTTTAGCTCGAATAAGCAACATGGCCTGATGATTGCCTGAACTGAACTAGACGTTCAATAAATTCTGGTAGGATTTTTTTCTTGGGTGCAGATTCAAACACGGCGACTCTGGCATTGGCCTTATTAAAATTTGGCATTTTAGGTGCTCTTTTACCTTTGAATGACTCAGCTTAATCTCCTCTCTCCGAGGTGCATTGCTTCAGAGGTCAACCAGAACGCCGCTGATAAGATGAGGATACAGTACGACCAACCAGAGAGAGAGAGAGAGAGAGAGAGAGAGAGAGAGAGAGAGAGAGAGAGAGAGAGAGAGAGAGAGAGAAAAGTCAAAGAGCAAATGGAAATAGAGCGATAGAGAGCAGGGGAGAGAGTGATGTCTCCTGTTTCTATCATTCGGTGTGTATCAGTGCAGTGCAGGAGGCCGGGCAGTTCAGCCCACTGTGGCATCTGCCTGGTTGTGAAGGGCAGATAAGAGCATGGGGACTTTGTTTGAGAGACAGGAAGGCTAGACCAAGTCTGCCGTCACTCCTCCTACCATGCTGGTTTATCCAGGGAGAGGTTTAACTCTTGTTTGCCCAGATCCAGACCATTCATTAGATTCTTTTGCCAATTCGCTAAACTATAAAATGTATTTAAACAGCTTTTTTTATCTCATCTTTAATCCCCCCGATTTCAGCCCTTTTTATTGATTTGAGAATAATAATGACAAAAGGGAATTGTGTCAGGGCTAAAAAAACAGCATTTAGGCTAAAAAACACCCACTTGTAATTTACCTTGTTGCTGGTTTTTAAACAAATTTGCATGTTCGTTTTTTAGGTCAAAAATCTAAAAAATATTTCTTAATATGAACAGCCATCATCATCATCATCAGCATCAGCATCATCATCATCATTGTCCAAACCTCCTGTTTTTATAGAAGGATAGAAGAAGGATAGAAGATGTTTTTTTTTTATAGATGAATAGTAGAAGAATAAAAGAATGGTATCCTAAGTCTGTAACCTGGTAAACCAGTGTAAAAGTATTCATCTAAAATTGGCACCTGCCAAATCAAGTGAAATGCTGTAAACGTAAATGTAGAGGGCCAAGAAATAAAGGTAAAGAAAAATAGACACCCCACAAAATAAAATTGTAGAGACAAACATTTTTTTGACATATACCGGATATTGTTCTGCGTATTATGGACTCATTAATATTGGATGTACCTTTAATTGGTCATTATCAATTGCCTCCTGTAGAGGGCGTTTAGCGTTTCTGAGATATAGAGGTTGCAGAGCTCAGGTCAGAGTTCATTAAACATTGCAAGAGTTCACAGCGCAAACGTCTCTGTTATTTCTCTGCAGGTGAGCAAAAATATGGTTTGTCAATCACTTAAAAATGACATTAAATGAGTTATGATGTTGTTGTTATGCATATGATAGTACAGAAAAATGCAATTACTTCGATTTACAAAAGTTATTTTGTTAGTTTTGTTAAATAATTCACGATTAAATTGTTAAATCCATGAACATATGTACAAAGAAACAGCAAAAGATAAGCTAAAATGGACACAAAAGGAGTTTGTTAATGTGTTTAAAGAGTTTTCTATATGGATTGTGAGTTTGAAAATAATTATATGCGAGTTTAATGTAAATTTGGTTCAGAGCCAAAATGGCGGTGTGTGTGTTTGAGCTTGAGCCAAAATGGCGGCGGCCATGTGATAAATAGCGTGTAACAAAATGGCGTGTTTAAAGCCTGGTTAATGAAAAGAGGTAATAGGCACTTATGCTTTGTTCATGATTATGAAAACTGTGAATATGCGAGTAAAGTAAATGGAAACAGTTGTGATTTAGATGACCATTTATAAATATTTATTGATATGATGCAATGCATTGTTCACATTGATGACTTATTTACTGGTACCAATATGGACTTTATTTGAAAAGAGAGACTTTATTCGAACTTATGGACTCTTGAAGACATAGTTGATTAGAAATGTATTTTCCTATTGTGTTATTTGTTTTTTTCGGAATCTGAATAGTTGTGATTCATATTGACCTTATCTGAGAGAAAAGAGAAAGAAAGGTCAGAGTTCATTAAACATTGCAAGAGCTCACAGCGCCCACATGGAAAGAACCTATATAAACATATATGTTTCAATATAGGTTTTTGATATGTGACATATATAAAATTGGCCGTTTTCCTATATTATATGTACATATAGGCGCGCATACATGTACCTATATAGGTATATATATGCACGTATTATGCACCTATATGTTCACCTATATAATAGTAAAATTAAAATCCATAGCTGCTAGGCAACATAAATAAGTCCAAAATGTAGAAATGTACATTATTTATTTACTTCAGATCAATCAAATAGTACAAAACAAAAAATATAGTACAAGAACAAAAATAAGAAAAAAAAAACCCTGCTAGGCACCATAAATAAAAGTCCAAAATATAGAAATGTACTGTACATTATGTATTTACAAGAACAATCAAATAGTACAAGAACAAAAATAAGACAAAAAACTGAACAGAAAAAAAAATCTTTTTGCTCTTCTCAGCTCCGTGAGCTTCGAATTAATAGATGTGCCTATCTGCCCTCGGCTGGCCGCCGGCCACTTCAACGTAGCATCTAGAGAAGACAAAATAATAAGACATTATTATTATTATTATTATTATTATTATTATTATTATTATTATTATACTATAGGTTTCATCAGGACTTGTGTCTTATAAAAAACACTATACAAATAAGATTCCCTTATCCCCCATAACAATCTTACTCATCATGAATGTATTGTAATGTAACAACACACACAGGATGCAGACTGGTAGTGTACCTTATTCTTTGAAGGTCTGTCATGACCCTCCTCCTGGTGCTTGTATTTGGAAGCCCCTCCCTTTTTATTGTCAACCTTGAAAGAGAGAAACAAACTGATTAGCCCAACTCTTATTAACTTATTTTACACCACCTTGCATATACATCTTGTCAACAAAGCACATAAAATCATCATAGATGACACAATTACAAATCTACACATTAAGAAACAAGAGAGAGAGAGAGAACCAAGTCAGTTACCTTTTTCTTTGAAGCCTTCTCAGTCGGCCCCAGCTGCTCACTGTACTTTGAGTTTGGGATGTGAGGACGTTTTATTTGCCATTGTGTGCCATCTTTCTCCATCTCGATCAGTTTAATTTGGAGAGTTTTTTCAAGTTCTGGTGCAATAAAATTTAAATGTTATCATGAACTGCAAACGTTTGTCTAATCATGTTTACCAAATCTAACAAAGCAAATTAGCATACGGCTAACATGAAAGCTAAGCTATATTCAGGTACCTAGCAAGATTCATTTTATACTTCTTTAAGTACGAGCAAAACCATTTAATGTGGTATTTAACTACATAATGTCAGGTAAAGTTTCCGTGTAACTTACTGAATAATTCTGGCTCGGTGCACCGGCCGGGTTGGAGGCCTTTCGCCATTCCAGCTTCTCGGTTTTATCAGTCCTTTCAAAAAAGTCTCTAACTGAAAAATTCCGGACACTATCGAGGGGCAAAATACTATGAACCCCTCTATCCTCACCCTCAGTCCATTCAAGTAGGACATAGCGGCTCTCCAACGCTTTTATCGCCATTTTACTCCCAGCCACTATCTTTCGGCGCCAAAAATGAAATACAGCGCGCTGGACGCATGTGGATAACGTCATCAACTACGCGACGCTGTAGCGGTCGATCTGAGCTTGCCAGTATAAATAACGTTATGGAAATAAGACGCAAGAAAAGCATTATTAGTATGGATCCAAAGTTGCCAAAATGAGATGAGCTACAAAATGATCCTGCCATTAGCTATATAGAAGACGTATCTTGTATGTATAGGGCTTATATGTGCATATATGTGAAGCAATAGGAGGCCTGTATATGCATATATGCACCTCACTTTTGCCTATATGTGGCATATATACGTATATATGCGGCATATATGCAGTATATATACGCATATATGCCGCATATATATTGCCATATATGTGCATATATGCCACATATAGGTTTCATATATGCACATATATCCACATATAGATTCTTTCCATGTGGGCGCAAACGTCTCTGTTATTTCTCTGCAGTTTTACACATTCAACTTGCCCCTCTGGGTTTCTCTGGCCTAGAGCGGGTAACATAAACGTAGCAACCTTTATTTTGTCACATAAACGTTACAGCACAATGAAATTGTTTCTTCGCATATCCCAGCTTTGGAGGTTGGGGTCATAATACGGGGTCAGCCATGATACATCTCCCCTCGAGCAGTGAGGGTTAAGGACTTTGCTCCAGGGCCCCAACAGTGATAGTTTGGCAGTGCTAGGGCTTGAACCCGAGCTTTAACCTCTTGAGCCACCACTAAGTGTTCACTCACCTCCCAATATAAGTAAATGAATTGTTCTTAGCTCTGAATGAGTGTAGCACCTAAGCTAGTCTGTTTTCCTGGTTGGGTGTCACACTCTCATTCTTAAAGGAATAGGATCTGGATACACTATGAACCGTCGTGACGCTCTGCTTCCCTCATGGAAGAAGGAAGCCATCATGTTTACAACTGGAACAATTAGTGCTGAAGAGGATCAGCTAAACACTGGATTTTACAAAGGATATGATGTTTACATACCTGTTAGCTTGCATGACTTTCTTTAACAAACTAAATTTTCTTAGAATTTCGTCATTAGGATAAACGCTTTGCACTATATATTTTCATGAATACAGGCTCAGGTCTTCTATAGTACCTTCACTCTGAAGGTCTGTAACCCTGACAAGGTTAAAGTGATATTTAATATGATTTATGAATAAATATTTAAAACATAAATATATAAAAAAACATATTTATAATAAAATAATTAAAACATATAAAGGGTGGAGAAATCTTTTGAATGTTGTAAAAATAAATGTGATTTCTTTTTCTCTGCAGATGGATTGTTTTCATATCTGTCGAAAAATATCTTTCAAAAATCTGTGGGAAAAAGAAATTTGTCCTTTTCAATAAGTGTATTTTAGATATATACTCAAGGTTGGCTGGACATATTCTCTTACGAGACACATTCAGTCTGAACTCTGCTGTAACTATAGGATCATCCAGGCAAAAACACAGTAACAGAAATATTTAATATTCCGCTGGTTTCCAGTGAAACGCTGACGTTAATTTACTGATGTTATGATATTTACCAAGAAAGACAAGACCACTTTAGTTTACAGTAAACCTCTTACCTCATTACCTGTTGAGAGAAACCTTTTTGGTCTTGTTTTCGCCTTGTGGTCTGAAAGGAAGGGTAACCTCAAGGTTAGTGCACATTTTCCTGTCATCTCAGCTCTTCGTGTGACTTTGCTTTGATCCATTTTCTCTCTTTTCCCCCTGAGCTGGCAGGATTCAGCTGACGACCCCCCGTGCTGCTCAGCATCCGTTTAAACAGCGTTTGTTCTCCACCATATGGTCCACAATGTGGCTCCACCACACCCTAACACCAGTTGTCAGTGATTAGCAGATTGGGCAGAGGACGGACAGTGTGTGTGTGGCCTGAGTGCGTTGGTGGGGCAGGATTAATCATTACAGTGCATCTGTGCTAGCAGCAGAAGCGTGGCATGATGCCTAACCGCTGCCCTCGTTTTCCGGTCTGGTGGCTGCGTAATGACATGCCCTTTAACTTCACATCCTGTGCGATGATCGCACTTAATCGTGACCTGGACCCTGCGACATGACAAAAAGACACCACTAAATGGTACAAAAAATACAGAGAAAGAAAGTAAAGGTCACTCTGACGTCATGCGCTAAACATGAATATGGAAATATGAAACTTTTCTATTGCAGGAGTGTCAAAAACTGACGTTCATGAAACCGACAGAAACCGACTGCAGCTTGACAACAGGGGCAACAGGGGAAAACCGGGACTATGACGGGAAACAGGCAGAGATCCAAAACACATAGATCCATAAATCAGAGAGTTAGGCGAAAAATAAAAAGGCTTGGCAATGCTAGACACAATCAACACCATATTATTTGTCTAGGCCTAACATCTATGATTGCGAGATAACATCTGAGGCAGATCCAGACCAGCTATGTTCACGTGTCTCCACACATTTGTAGCACGGTTGCCAAACCTGCCAAAATCAACCCGATGTCACATCAGGATCGCTTCCATCCATGATAAACACATAAAACTCATTAAACCGTCGGACACTTGGATTGCTTGATGAATGGGGAAAAAAAAGCTAAAATTCATCAGGCTGCAATGCATTTTGTGCAGCTTTTCCTTTGGCTAATCACATGTTGCACACACGATTGCTTTCGGCAATCTCACAAACCACACACAACCACATGAAAGGAAAAAGAGGAAAGTAAAAAAAATAAAACACAAATAAAACGTGAGTTGCATTTAGATGTTGTGTATGGGGAGAGCAGCACATGCTGTCAGTGTTTGGGGAATTCAAACACACACACACACACAGCTTTACTTATACGTATATAACATAAATGTAGCAAACACATTTATTGTAGCAGTCCAGTGAGTTTTTTTTTGTGTTGTTGTTGTTGCTTAAAAGCTTATTGCAACACGTCTGATATAAAATGAGTCTGGACTCTGTAGCCTTTCAGTGTGACACATGGACCTTCAGATTAACCAGTAAAATACCACATGGTTATTACAGCTTCCTTTTATCACTTACATTATAGCAGCTAGTTCCTTTATCATCTTCACCCACAGAATATTCTCTAAATATACAATATATACTATGTTTCGTTGATGCTTCATCATGTAGGTTTATTTGCAATGATTTTGGACTCACTTTGACTTCTCTGCAGTTTACTGACTGACTCAACTGTCATATTTACATTTACATTTACAACCATATTTCAGTTTGTTGATGGCTTCCAAGAAAATACCTTCAGGGTAAATCTGTCTGTATATGATACTGTAACTAACAGAAATAAAAGTTTTTAGTTTTATAGCAGAGAAGTTGGAGAAGGTTGAGTTGCAGATTGATTGGTGGCTGTTGGAGATCATTAGATCTGGAGTTTGAATTTTATAACATTTCTTTATGTGAAATGTTTTGTATTGTGTTCATCATAAAAAACAAACAAACAAGGGAAGAAGTAGTAGTTGGAGAAATAATAGCACTATCACAGGATCAGGAAACAAGTTCCTTAATAATTTAAATTCTTCCTTTGTGCCTGAAAGCTTGCTGTCAAGAGTCCAGAGTCCAGAGTCCACAGTTTAAGAGTCCGGAAGAGAACATACATCATCCACAGCTACAGTTCAGCCTTCAGTCCTTCTCAAATAAGGAGGTCCAAGGCCTCCAAAGTGTTATTTCACACCAGCAATAAGTACATAATATAACAGCTGAAGAAATGTCATTTCTGCATGAGCAGCCATTACAATCTGCCATCCCTGTAGAGCGACCTTCACAAAATGGATGTTTTGACAAAACAGTTTTTATTTTTTTCCGAGTTTGCAGTGGAACATTTCAAATATTACCAAGTTATAGTGAACCATGTTCCTTCTTAAGTCTAGCTGCGTTAATTCAGTGAAGATGACTTTTCTGGCCTGTAATTCTCTGCGTATTTGTCCTTGGTCAATTGCTGTAGTAAATCACACTCCGGGGAAAATTGACTAAAGATAAATTGAACAGTGAAGGTCATTGAGGCTGTGATAGCCACAGCTTTTTTCTTTCTTCAGACAAAAAAAATTCCTTTACTCGAGAGTAACTGTATTGATGATGAATTACTTATTATTATTGACAATTAAAAACTGGAAAAGAACCTTGAAGTTTTCAAATCAAAGACTAGAAAAGAGCAAAGAAGGTCATTCTAAGCCCTGGTACAGTATTGTGTTTTCAGTCTTTAAGTCTTCCATCTAGTCACTGTTAACATTAATCTAGCAACACTTTACTGTATATAATTGTTAATATTCTCAATAAATCCCTGACTATTCATTTTTACTTACAACCATTAATGTAAAAAAAAAATCAAAAATCAAAACCAACTAAATTAACAATACTTAGATTTAGATTTCTGCTATTTGTTAGAATCCTTTTGAACGCTTTAGAAGTTCTTATCGATACATATTTCTTCATACTGGTTCACTGAGTGAAAGATTAAAAATACAGAGACATTTAAGCCTAAAAAAACATTGTTAGGCGGTGATATGGAAAAAAAAAAGGTTTTTCACCACTTGTCTCCTGCTATTGTCGGCTCAACATGCTTACAGGCTCGGGCTCCGTATTGACTATTTTTTATTTTAAGTTTAGTTATAGTAATTTGTGATTGCTTTGTAGCAGCTTACGAATGCTCATAATTTGACAGACGTTAAATTTTATTACGTTTCTTTGACTGTCGTTTCAAACCGAGGTGTTGTGTGATGAATCGTTTTTAAGCCTATAAAGCAATACTAGCGCTGCTTGTGTCTTGCCTGCTGCTAGCACATCAGAGGATACAGTTAATTCCAATTTATCCTCCAGAAGCACTGCTTTTCCTCAGTCCTCAACAAAGTCCCCCAAAGCAGACCCATCTCTCGGCTATTTCAGCCTAGGGTTAGGCGGTTAGAGATTTGGATATTGACCCACCCCAGTCAATGTTGAGCACTAACACTGACTGCCCACCTATTATTTGTACCAGCCCACACTAATTAAATTAGTCGGGAAGAACTTGAGAGAAAAACGACACTGGAATCAATTCATTCGGTGGCATTCTGGACCAGAGGTGGAATGATGCTCTGAGGCAGAGCTGCTAGAGAGTTGCAGAAGATTATTCTTGAAACGACAAAGGACCTGAGTAGCCTGTGGGGATAGAAATGGACAAATCCCTCTGATGTTGTAAAAGAGAATTTAGCATGAGGGTGTTAGACAAATTAACAAATCAGTGCAATTTATACAGTAGTATATGTAAAATAATTCCCTTGACACTTCAGAATACCAAAACTTATTCTGGGCAGTTCTGCCCCTGAGAACCGTTCTACCTCTCTAACTAATCCAGAATGACTTGTTTACAACCTTCCAGAGGTCTCCCACACCACTCCATTGCTACACTCTCTCCACTGGCTTGCCTACAAAGCCAAAAACGGACCAGCATAAACTGTCCTCAAAGCACTTTTCACACCTCACACTGCACCACCCTCCTGTAGATCCTCTAGCACTGCTCGACTGGCCTGATCTCACCATCTCTCAGGGTACAAGGAAGTCATGCATGAAGATTCTTCTCTGTTATATTGCCTGGGTGGTGGAATGAACTTCTCCTTGATGTCTAAACAGCCGAGTCACCGGCAGTTTTCAAACAACGTCTAAAAACCTACTTAAACCTATAAACCTTATGCCTGTGTGCAATTTTTTTTTTTGCCAAAATAGTTTTAAGACTGATATTATACTTAGTCAGTGACCTAGTGAACCAGTATCAGTATGTATTTATTGACCGAGGCTTCAAAATGCTTCTGAAGATCACTCTGGATAAGAACATCTTCCAAATGCCATAAATGTAAATGTAAATAATAAAAATATGGGTCATATAACCTTAACTATGAAAGTAACAATACTTAAATGAACTTCCTAGGCAGCTAAAAGGCTGAAACTGAGAACGCACAACATGGAAGCTCGTTTGCATTAAGAAAGTTGCTGTACCTCTGTGTTGTTTATTCTCTCTTTCCTTTTTTCTTTTTTCTTTTTACCATGTTTAACTCAGGCCTTAGTAGCATGCAAAAAAAAACGAGTCTGTGAGTCTGACTGTAAATCTCAGTGTGATTAGATACTAACATGAAATATGTATGGCAGCAAATGTGCTTTTTTGCACAGCACTCGTAATGACAGTGCAAGCACTTTTTATTAGATTTAAAGGATAACAAAAATAACTAAGAGTATCTCCTTTGTGAGTCGGTATAGGATAAAAAGAAAAAATTCCTGCATAGACTTCTACACTTCATACACAATGATATTGCAGAGAAAAAAATAAGTCATTACAGTAAAAGAAGGGAAAAAAATGACTGTGGTATAGGTTACAGCTTACATATAGTCTGCTTGCTCTACCATCTGCCTGCACTTCTTTACAGTCTTCTTCGCTTGTCTCCACTGTGGGGAGCTGTCGATTAGCTCATTTATTAGTAAACGCATCTGTGTAACTCTCACCGTATTCTCTGCTGGTTAACACACTCCTAACACACTTGCCTGTTTTGTTGTGCTCATGTTCAACAGTGAATGTCTTTGTCATGTCGCACTCAACAGTGTCGGTAAATGTGAAGCTCATATGAAAGTAGACACTCAGCGCTTTAAGAATTTGTAGTTTGTCTTAAGTATTTCTGTTTTCACCAAGCCTACTAGGGACAATATACTGTATTCGTAGAAATTGTTGATTTTTTTTTCTACACAAACTAAATGGTGATATCAAGCCCATCTCTGTTCTCTGTGATGCCCTAAGTGCTTGTTCATAAGCCTGAAAATTTGAAAGCGTTATCTTCAACCTTCCACCGGTGGAATGGAATGACAACGTACTGGTAAAAAAGCTTTAAGCTAATGACCTACAGGTACACTACATGAGTGGAGCATGGAGGGATGCAGGTTCTGGATCTTTTTTGGAAAGAAACAACCAGAATAGATAAACAAAAGTCTCTTAGAAAGAACAATTGTCAGGCAATAACAAATAGAGGTTAATTTGACAGATGTTAGATGTTAAGTCAGAGAAAATATTTACATTATTTACAGTCGGGTGTCACCCAGATTAGGATGGGTTTAGGATGGGCGATCCTTTCTGAGATCGATGCCTCTCAAGGTTTCTTTATTATATCATCTTAATTTTTCCTTGCCTTCATTGCCTCACAATATTCTACCACTAGTCTGGGTTTGATTTCTGAAGTAAATCTTGGAGATACGAAAAAAAAAAAAAATTGTGACATTGGTGACAAAGTCTCTCTGCAGTCTATGGCTTGAGTGGTAAATTCAATTTAATTGTATTGTTATACCACATCAACAACCGACACCGTGACAAAACAAGGGCTCACGGGTCAACAGTGGCAAAGAAAAACACCCTCAGACATGGAAAGAAGAGTCGAGATCTTTAAAAGAAACCAGCATAGTGTATACAGGAGTAGAAGATTCAAAACAAACAGTAATAAGTGGTTCTTAGATGTAAATCTACTGTATGGGATGCAGGTGAGAACATGCAGAGAAGGAGAGAAACTGTATCAACATCGATGCAGGACCAAACATAACAGCAGGAGATGAGTCAGAATCGTAGATGTAAGTTATTAGAGTGAATCAGACAGATCCAGACACAAGACAAGAGAATCCACAGCAATAGAAGTGTAATCCATTGTTTCAGTAAAGAGGTAGTGGTCGACATGTTTGCCTTGCACCTCTGGGGTTGGTGGTTTGCGTCCAGTTTGTGTATGTGGAGTTTGCATGTTATTCGAATACGTTCAGAGTTTCCTCCAGGTACTTCTTGTTTCCTTCGCCAGTCCAAAGACATGCATTGTAGGCTGATTGGTATATCTTAATTGTCTGTAGTGTGTGCAATTGTGTCCTACTATGGGTTGGCACCCCATCGATTCAGGGTGTCCTCTGCCTTGTGCCTCATCTACCCTGGAAAAGGCTTGAAACTTTGAAACTCCCTGTGTCCATATTGCATTTTGTGGTTAAAGTATAGACAAGTCATGTGGTACAGTTTGGCAGGGGAAACCCTGGCATTGAAATAGAACAGGACCAAATCCCTCATACAAGTCATCAGTTACAACTATAGATGGAAGGCTGTGGCTAAAGTGCTTGAGGAAGGGTGCTGTAGTAAATGTCAGGTATTCTGTCATGTTCAGGATAATGAGCTAATGTTTCGAATAAACCATCTGTGGAAATTAGCAACGCCTTTTTAAATGTTTTTTTATTTTAACATTTTTAGGGCATTGTCTAGTTTCTGGCTGCCTGGACCTTGCCACCATTCATGCCACCACACTCTTGACATAAAATGTATCTCAGGAAAGTTAATTAGGCTGCATCAAACTCACATTTCCAGTCTTAACAAGACGGCTGCTAGTTGTTAGCCTCTGCAGGCGTAGTGTCCATGTTGTTCAAGGGAATCAGAGTATATAGAGTATGTCATCGCTATGTAAGAAACTTGCCAAGCATGCCTCAGGACATTATTTACAAACAGCTGGAGTATGAAGCCGCATTGACAAGGCCGTACAGCATTACGGAACTACATAGTAGTTCTAGTGCTGCTAAATTGAAATAGTGCTAAGACTATCTTCCACTTGAGACTTTCAGACATGCGTATTAGACTGTGAGTATTATTTACATCCTGCTTTGTGAAAATGGTTGCTGACTTTAAATGCTCTTAGGCTGAGAGTTTAAGTGGTATTGGTACTTGATGGTGATCTAAATGGGGCTCTGGCTTTTTCCTCTGCATTAAAAAGAAACCCGTTGATCTTTGCATTGCAAATGCAGATTATCTACAATGATGGCTTTCAATCGCCATGATTGTCTTTAGGTGAACTCAGTGTAAATAAACATATTTATTAGATTTGATATTATTGCCTAGTCGTTTGAATAACAATTTGGAGCTCCAAGGCTTCTGGCAAACATAATCTGTTCTCTGGGGTATTTGTGAACATTATTACAACCCAGTCTAAGGTTGGCTGCACAGCATGAGTAAAGGTAAGGGGTTATGTTTCAGTTGGAGTGGAGGATGTATACGATGCGATAGAGTTTGGCAGGAGTTAGTTATTGTGATATACTGTAAGATATGTACCACATAATAGAACCGGGGAAATCTTCAGGGCAACATAAATGGAACAAAAATCACACCCCTTATACTGGTGCATATATATACTGTACAACAGATCAATATTTACAAAGCAAAAGAGAGACTCTATCAAATCTAGGCAGTAGAACAAAAACAATGGACAGACCAAGCTTGATGTAAGGATAGGTAAAGATCTACACCAGAGTTATCACAACCGGACAAGCGAGCACAACCACAAACACAACCAAATGAGCATCAGCAATTTGAAGCTGCAGACACTGGATTTCGTCCCAGTTTTATACTGTCACCCAACAATCACCTCATCAGGAGGCAATACTTGGCCGATGAGCAGCAGCTGTGGAGCAAGAAGGCCTGGATTGGATACAGACTGGACCGACCTGCAACACAAAACATGATACACATGGTACAATGTGTCTGAATGGTAGCTACAATTTACATTGGCTTTGAGCTTAATGTATTGTTGTGGTATAGTGTCCATTCCTGCAGATGTATACAAGCAATTCTCCAAATGATTAAAAGAGATGTTTAGATAAAAGCGCGTACAATCCAAGCAAAATCAGGCTGAAAATCGTGCAGCATATAGCTGGCTTGAGCCCCTGACTCATGAGGCAACCAGATCTCGAGGTCATTTCCATTTCAGACTCGCCTCTAGACCAGAGAATGTGCACTTGATGCTAGTTTGGAATTTCAGTCATTAAGTAAGCTTTCCTCCTACTCGCTACAGAAATCGGGTTAAACAGAAACGTACAGAAAATTCCTTCTCTCATTGCAATGATGCAAATATTCATTTATGAAATCATTTTCTAATCCTGAATATATACTTGAACTAGTACAAAAGCTTTCCATACTAGCTTGCTCTGAAATCTGGTATTATGAATTGGGACAAGCTTTCAGACCGAAGACTGAAAAACAGATCATTACCTTGATAATTCATCCTAGAGATCATCTTGTAATATTCACTAAATTCGTTGTAAACAGTATTGAGCCTGGAGTATATGTGATGTTCATTTCTGTTCTCTCACAACATGGACATATGGTTGGATTTTGTTGCAGTGTTTGTGGACTTTCGCTCAATGAAGACGCTGCATTTACGAACATAAAGAGCTCATTCTGTCACAGTGCGGAGAGCCTTTTGACGGCTAAAATGAATTAACTGCTGCTGACCTTGTACAGAAAATGGAGGAGAGCAAAGCCTGAGATATATTGCTCTCACTACTGCATTAGAGCAGGTTTATTTAACAGAAAAGTGTGGGATGGAATACACTATTGGAACTTTTATAAAAGCCCACATGAGCTGTGCGTAATTAATAATAGTAAAATGTAAAGAGAGCCTAAAATGTAAAATTTAATTCAATTCAAGTCAATTCAAGTTGTATAGTGCTTTTTAAAACAGTGCTAATGTAGTGTTCATACTCAAAACCAGATCTTGGTTTATTGGTAATCAATACTGATGCAGAAAATTGTATTCAGAGATAAATAAAGGTTGAAAATAATAAATAAAGAAAGAAAGTACAGACCAAAAGTTTGGACACCCCTTCTCATTCAAAGAGTTTTCTTTATTTTCATGACTATGAAAATTGTAGATTCACACTGAAGGCGTCAAAACTATGAATTAACACACGTGGAATTATATATGTACATAACAAAAAGGTGTGAAACAACTGAAAATATGTCATATTCTAGGTTCTTCAAAGTCGCCACCTTTTGCTTTGATTACTGCTTTGCACACTCTTGGCATTCTCTTGATGAGCTTCAAGAGGTCGTCACCTGAAATGGTCTTCCAACAGTCTTGAAGGAGTTCCCAGAGATGCTTAGCACTTGTTGGCCCTTTTGTCTTCACTCTGTGGTCCAGCTCACCCCAAACCATCTCGATTGGGTTCAGGTCCGGTGACTGTGGAGGCCAGGTCATCTGGTGCAGCACCCCATCACTCTCCTTCATGGTCAAATAGCCCTTACACAGCCTGGAGGTGTGTTTGGGGTCATTGTCCTGTTGAAAAGGTGGTGTGTCCAAACATTTGGTCTGTACTGTGTGTGTGTGTGTGTGTGTGTGTGTGTGTGTGTGTGTGTGTGTGTGTGTGTGTGTGTGTGTGTGTGTGTGTGTGTGTGTGTGTGTATGTATATATATATATATATATATAAAAAAAATATTAGATGTATAAAACAATAAATCCATCCATAAATGAATAAATAAAATTACCACAAATCTCTCTTGCATCAAGTTGCATATATCCACAGCCTTAGTTTTAGGACGTTAATTTTACTCTTTCATTTTATTACATTTAACTTTTTTAGTCACTCCTTTAAAACTTTACCCAAAACCTGTCAAGCATTTTTTTAGTTAGAAAATAAATTGCTGTAAAAGCAAAATGAAGTATCTCTCTCTCTCTCTCTCTCTCTCTCTCTCTCTCTCTCTCTCTCTCTCTCTCTCTCTCTCTCTCTCTCTCTCACTCACACACACACACACACACACACACACACACACACACACACACACACACACACACACACACACACACACACACACACACACGGTGGCTTAGTGGTTAGCACGTTAGCATCTCTGGAAAATTGTCCATAGTATGTGATTGGATAAGCGGTAGAAAATGAATGAATGAATAATTCAGTTTAAATTTTCTTAGACTGCATTTTAGAATGCTTGCTTAAATTACACAAACATTTAGTAAAGTAGACAATGTTAGCTGTTCTAACTTTTTTTTTCTACACATCAATTGTTACCTTCGTTGAAGGTAAAATAATTTGGTTTATATCAGCAGTTCCGGCAAGCTGTCAAAAAGTCCCAAGGCAACACGTCTGTTCAGAGACAAAGAAAATTCTAATTTTATAACATCTGTGGAAAAAGACACTTCATTACTTTTAAAGTTGACTTGGAGCTTTTATTCATATCATCACTGTTTTATTTATACAATAGCTATTTTTGCACTATAATAGTCACAGTGAAGATGCTGGCATCTACACCGCTAGAGGACCTAAACAAAAAGGCCTAAAGGTGGATCAGTTTTTATTCTGACTGGTCAGAAGGGATCATTTTTCCTTATTTGATTTTTTTTTTTATTTGATTATATTTTAGCCTCCAATCTAAGATCACCAGTGACCGCCACTGTTCACCATGATGCATTGAAGAACAAAATAAGGTCCAATATTATAAACTTGATATAAAAGATGAAATTAAAAGATACACATAACATTACAGGCTCTAAAACTAACTATACAAAAGTAAAAAGCCAATAAATAACAAACAAAGAAATCACATAAAGGCTACCATAAAAAAGGTACGTTTTAAGGTGGGATTTAATAAAACCCAGGGATTCTGCATTCCTAATCTCTGAGGGCAGGGAATTCCACAATTTGGGAGCCAAATAAGAAAAAGCCCGTTCACCCATACAGTTTTAGCCGTGTTGTTTGGACAGTCAGACGACCAGCTTCAGAAGAGTATAGAGCAGGTGTAGGAATGTAGGGGGTTAACAGCTCACACAAATATTGAGGGGTCGAATTATTCAAGGCCTTATAAGTGAGCATGAGAATTTAAAAATCAATACAAAAACTAACTGGAAGCCAGTGCAATTTTTCCAGGATAGGTGTGATGTGCTGACTTGCACCGGTCCTAGTCAGAATTCTAGCAGCTGAATTTTGTACCAACTGTAATTTACTTAGGGTAGCTTTAGGAACTCCAGCCAGTAATCAAAAAGACAAAAAGTGTTGATTAACTTTTCAGCCACAGAGAAAATCAACATGGGATGCAATTTGGCAATGTTTCTGAGATGAAAAAATGATGCTTTGTGTTACAAACATGATGGTCAAATGTTAAATTGGCCACCCCCAAATCTTTTAGTTAAGTTAGGAATTGTAAAGCTGAGCCATCTACACAAGGTTATGGACTCTCCTTTACGCAACTAATGAGGTGAACCAGTAAACATCACTTCAGTCTTGTCACTGTTCAGACAAAGATAATTTTCAGACATCCATTTCTCAATCTCAATAAAACATTGAGAAAGAAAAAACAAAGGCATACAGTATTAACATTTGGTTTTGAATGTATATAGATCTGAGTGTCCTCAGCATAAAGGTGATAGTTAAGACCAAGTGATCTTAAAAGCTGGCCAAATGGAAAAATGTAAATACTAAAAAGTAATGGGCCCAAAACTGATCCCTGAGGTACACCAGATTGCACCACACTGAGCTTAGACTTGCAGTCACCAATCACAACAAACTGCTTCCGATAAGAGAATTTATTTTACATCTTTTTACCTCACAAAATGATATACACTCAAGCTTCTATACTAAAAATTTCAATTGAAATGTGCGAGTGAAGACAAGGGTAAAAAAAGCGAAACTTAAACCCAAAGTTTGAAACAATGAGGACGTTCTACCAGAATAAAGTCATGTAAATGTGTTAAGGTGTAGTAAAATTGTGTACAGTCATGAAAGTGCTGCTATAAGCTGAGCTAACAGAGCTTTGTACGGAATATGCACAGTTAAGTGATCTGTGCTTGATTTCTGAAAATTTAAAATGAACTCAAAAAAGAAATAAACAATTATTTCATTTATTTTTTAAAAAAATGTATTGATTCTTCCCAGTTGACGGGGCTCGATCGCCCTCGATAGTGGATCAGTCCCAAATGCAGGGATTCAGTACATGTATCAGTACATGTACTGTATGGCTCACACACGGTTATGTGATATATATATATATATACTGTAACATACTATAGCATTATATATTATAACATATATAAATGTAATACCTGACAATGACCAAGAAAAACATGACAGGCAAATATAGAGCAGCACATCAAGGAAAAACAAGGGGCAGATGAATAGGGAGAAAACACAAGAAAGGGTATGGCACCACCCACGTGGGTATAACACAGTGATAAATGAATATACCGCTTGCCAGGTCCCCCTGGTGGTCGGACAAGGAACTGTCCCAGTAATTCCTAACAATAGGATACACTATACTTCCTGGGTTTATTTCTTCCCAACATATATAGAAAATTATATACAACATCGTTGTTTCTACCATATATAATTACATTACCAAACCTCTTTATATATGACTAATTCCTTCATAATACATCTTAAGACTACAACTAAATTTCAGTTAGCTGTCAGGATGAACGCCGGAGTATATCTGTGTCACTGAACCTATAGTTCTTCATTGTCGTATCAGTCTGTATAAAAGTTGCTGCACAAACAAACAGTGTCACTTGCAATTACGCTTCTATTTCAGAAGCAAACAAAGGCATAATTTGTGTTTGGTCATAATGACAGGCTCAGTAATGACTAGTAATTAACACTGCAATATCGTTAACGCAAGCTTTGTTTCAGCTAAGTGTTTCAACACCAATTCTCCCCCTGTACTGTGCTTTTTATTGTATTATTATTCTTTGAATGGCATGTAGAATGGGGCTCGGTCTGATACATTTTCCTACTACTACTACACACACACACACACACTGCAGTGCAGGTTCATTTAGCCTGCTAAAAAATGAAAAGACATCAAATGAGACAATGCACTGCTAATTGCATATTCGCATTGGCCACTAATTACTGCTGATTGTGTTGGTTGTGTAATTAAGGACACTGTTGGATGCGAACATTAGGTTTTGGCAAAGAAACCCCCTCCCATTTAACATCTCTCTCTCTCTCTCTCTCTCTCTCTCTCTCTCTCTCTCTCTCTCTCTCTCTCTCTTTCTCTCTAACACTGAGTGTGTTTAAATGTGTGAGCATTTTTGGGAATGATTGTGCCAAATAGGATTAAGATTATAAAATGCGATTGAAAAACATTTTTTACTGTTCTTTATTTGCAGAGGAAAATCTGTAGTGGGCTTCCCAAGCAGTTTCTTAATGCTGCATGGGCCAAAGAAAAACCTCTCAGGAATAATTCATATGCATGCATGTGTGTATGTGTGCGTGTGTATATATATAATAGTTATAATATAATAGTTGAATTTAGTACCAGTGTATAATATATATATATATATATATATATATATATATATATATATATATATATATATATATATATATATATATAGTATATATAGCATATATATAATTATACACTGGTACTAAATTCAACTATCCTCAAATGAACCGATGTATCTAGTCTCTTATGACCTGGCAACCCAATGGTTAACATTATTACAGTCATTCTCAACATGGTGAACTAGCATCATCTTGGCCATATTGCCAAAAATGCCCATTTTATATATGTTATATATACATTACAGTATATATAACATAATTCTTGTTGATAGACATATACATGCATGCATATGAATTATTCCTGACAGGTTTTTCTTTTGCCCATGCAGCATTAAGAAACTGCTTGTACAGCCCACTACTGATTTTTGTTTAAAGATAAGATAAAGAACGGTAAAAATGTGTTTCAATCACATTTTATAATCTTTATCATATGATCCAATGTATCTAGTAACTAATGACCTGGCAACCCAATGGATTTTTTAATTAATATTGTAGAATTTATTGTCAATATGTTGAATTAGCACCCTCATTCTAACCTCACAGCCTTTTACAGATCATTCACAAAACAAAGATTAATCACACAAAAAACCACAATTCTATTCATATTCAAATACTATATATATTTTTTTTTTTTTTTTTTATTTTTTTTTAGAAACACTCTATAACACTTCATTAAGCACAATTGTTACAGATAAAAAGACAATGCATTCATGTGGAAAACATCTGCCTTCCTACATTGTCAGAAAAAAAGTACTGCAGACATACCGTATACAAGTACTGCAGTAAACGTCCTCAGGGTTCATCTGTGTATATTAAATGAGTTTCACAACATTTTCGAGTTTATACAAGGAAATGCACCGTTTGGTGCTTTTTAACGATGTACTGTAAGATGAGGTCATGCTGTCAATTAGCAGTAAGTCCATTGTTCACTTATTTTTAACCAATCAGCAAGAAGAACATTTGTAAAAGGTTACGAGTGATATATTGTTTGAACATCTACATTCATGGGTAAAACCAGACACAGAAATAGAAGAATAAGAATAATATGTTTTTGATTAGACAATTCATGTCAACGCTGATGACTTTGCCCTTTTAAACATATAGAACTTGTACAATACACAATGGAAAAAAAACAACAACGTTTCTTTATGACCTAACAAAACAGAACTACATAAGCGCTAAACAGGACTTTTGCTAACAGCACAAGACAGTACAATACTTACTAATACAGGACAATAAGCAATAGGCAAAATGGACAGTATAGAATTCTAGTAAGGAAAAGTGTCAGGTTTAGCAGGTAGTACAAAAAGATTAAAAAATATAATAATAAATATGACGTTATAGCAAGCTATAAAATATAATAGGGGAAAAATTAAAACTTCTATATTTTTATAATTATAGTTTTAGTAACAAAATGTGTTTTATTGTGAATGTTTTTGTCACAATTTCTGAAAGTAATGTGCAAAACTCACAAAGCCATTAGCAGGCTAAAGAATTTGTTTGAGGGGTTTGTGTGGTCATCCACAATACTGGTGGTTTTACATGTGGTGTAGATGTGTGTGATGGAGAGAAGAAAGACCACAATGATCTTTTCAGCCGTCTTAACTATACGCTTCAGGATCATGCAATCCAAGATGCTGCAATTTCTGAACCAGACATTGATGCAGCTCCTAACGGTGGTCCGTAAATAGTCCCTCTGTGAAATGTTGTGGGATCTTTGCAGAAATTTGAGATGCTGCTGGATTTCTTGAAAATTTTCTTGGTGGAACTGTTGATGTTCAGACAACGGTGGTCAGACTGTGCTCTTGTGAAGTCAACAACCATCTCTTTTGTTTTCATGTTCAGAGACTCATGCTCATGCTCTATGCTGACTCGTCATTCTTGCTGATGAGACCTACTGTCGTGTCTTCTGCAAACTTCATGATATGATTTGAGCTGTGCATAGCTGCATATTCATGAGTCCGCAGAGTGAACAGCACTGGACTGAGCACACAACTCTGATTGGTCCCAGTGGTTTTGGAAAGATTGGCTCCGATCCAGACTGACTGATTTCTTCCGTTCGGGTCATCTAGGATTCAGGTGCATGGGGAGGTGTTTAGGCCCAGCAGGTTGGAATGATAATGTTGAACACCAAACTCTACAAAAAGCATTTAAATCCACATGTCCTGTTTGTCTAGGTGAATGTGGACCAGACTGAGGGTTGTGGTGATAGCAACGTCTACGTTTGGAATGATACACAAACTGAAAAGGTTTCAGTGTGGAGGGCAGCAGGGTATTAATGTGCCACATGATAAACCTCTTGAAACACATCGTGATGGGCGTGAGTGTGATGGGACGCTTTTTGTTGACGCAGGACACTGAAAAATTCTTCGGTTCAGGGATGATGAATGGGGC
Source organism: Tachysurus fulvidraco (assembly GCF_022655615.1). Classification (NCBI taxonomy): domain Eukaryota; kingdom Metazoa; phylum Chordata; class Actinopteri; order Siluriformes; family Bagridae; genus Tachysurus; species Tachysurus fulvidraco. The sequence goes on from NC_062522.1 coordinate 6,395,246, forward strand.
CTTGAGGTATGTTGGAATGATGCTATTGCTCAGAGAGACTCCCTAAACAAGTCCAGTCAGTGTGCACAAGACAGTCCTGTAGAAAAGGTACAGTATGGGTCCTGCAAGCCAGGATTTCACCTACTTCCGAACCAGTTTGGAGCATCTGATGAGCGGCCTGTATGCTGGGATTTGCGTAACAGAGACTGAGTCTGAGGGTCCGAGTAGCCGAGGTTGGGATGCGGCTCAAACCAGGATATGATATGACGTTTGTGTAAATAAGGTCCAGCCTGTTCCTCTTGTCATTGCAAAGCCCAAATTCTTGTGGAAGCACTAACTTGAGATTTGCATTGTTGAAATCTCTATCAGGGTGTGTGTCAGTTAATAGAGTACCTCCTTAGCATAAGTGCTAGGGGGAATGAACGCTTCAGCTAGAAGGACTGTGGTAAATGTAAAAAAAAAAATAAAAAAACTAAGAGATGCTGGGCCAAACCCAAGCTTTCTTCATCCTTACAATAGTAAGATGTCAGTCATGGGGTTAAGGTTGCCTAGTGAAAAAATAGCATGCTTTACACAAAGAATTTGTTTATGACCCCATATAGTTACCAGGACATGCCATTTTAAACACATTCACAGTAGACTGATGATCATATTTATGTGACATATGTAGTGGATAAGGTGTGGGTTGGAACACATTATAATAAAGACAGTGAAGTACGTATGATTTGATCTGGATTGTGAATAGAAAGAGTCGTTTGGGACCACAGCAGACTACTGATACTGAAATGTTTGTGAACAAGCTAAGTGATTATGTGGTTTGGGACTGCATTGTGCCATCTGCAAGGAACTGATTATAACAGTGTATGGTTTCCACATGTCCACACTGAATTCATGATGGTGAGATGTGAAAAGTGAAGTGACATACGGTGACCCATACTCAGAATTTGTTCTCTGCGTTTAACCCATCTAAAGTGAACACACACAGCAGTGAACACACACAGCAGTGAACACACACACACACACACACACACACACGGAGCAGTGGGCAGCCATTTATGCTGTGGCGCCCGGGGAGCAGTTGGGGGGGTTCGGTGCCTTGCTCAAGGGCACCTCATTCGTGGCTGGCCCGAGACTCGAACCCACAACCTTAGGGTTGGGAGTCAGACTCTCTAACCATCAAGCCACGACTTCCCCTTTATGATGGTGCTTATAAGCCTATATACTGAGCAAAGTGTGTCTGTTGATTGTGTTTGTGTGACCTATAGTGGGTAAGGTGTGTGTTTTGTTGCCTATAGTGTGATTAGAGTGTGCAGTTTAGAATATGTCCATAATGGACAGAGGACAGTATGATGACTTCATGTGCACTTCATGTGGACTTCTTTAAGAACAGGACGTATGTTTTATCACTCATTCAGTGTGTAATAAATACTTCTAGGCCTATCTAATAAATTGGTTTGATACACAACCACGGGTTGGTGATCGTGGTGCGGTATTTTTGGCGGTAATTTAAGGGTTTCACAATAATGGATGGGAAAATGGGGATCAATGTTTTTACATTCTCAAATTTTACACAGGGCATCGACGATGGTGAGACATTTGAGGAGACTTTTTTTTTTGGTGTTTTGTAAACCAAACTGACTCGTTTTGTGTCATAAATAAATGTACTACATAGTGTTTAGTGATACTCCAGTGTAGGAAAACAAGGAGTAAGAAGACATAAGATGTTCTGCACTGTCATTCCACTGAGATTTAATATCTGTATTTAACAATAATTGCAATGGAATTTCCTCTGAACTCCTGCTCACTTCTCTGGGTTTATTTTTGACGTACGATGAAACAGACATCCGATTCAATTCGAAGCATTGTTGTTCCAATGCTCGTCATCACTAATAGCCCATACTTTTACAGAAAGTGTGATACGAACATTGGATACAGACCCGCCAACACCATCCTTCTTCCCCCACTCGCTGATTGCATGTTTTCAGGCTGCACTTTGCTTAAAACCTTGACTATCTGCCAAACAGTCACGGATGGACGGATGCGTTATTTGAAATGGGCAACACGCTGACTTGTAAAAGCATTTTTGATGATAGACATTGAAAAATTGTAGCCTAATATATTTTTTAAGCCGTATGGCCTTATAAAATAAGCAGGAGATGTTTTATCAGCGGCCCACTTCTGCTCTGTCAATTTCTGTTAGGCTGCTTGTCACACATTTTTGGCAGTTTCATCAGAGTTACACACAAATGTTACATACATCTACCAAACTTTTTCGAAGGATAAATTAGACATGTCATCATTTTTCTCCAAGTATTTTTTTTTCTTCTACAGATGGCTGGAAATGTGTGAAAGGCTTGATTTTGCTGACAATCTGTTGATGATCTCTTAATTATCAGAGTGGTTTCCCTCTGTTCCCGTCTGTTTCCCTCGAGTTAAGTCAAGCTATGACACTTTTCCAACTTTCTACGACTCTTCACATTAATAACCAGCAGATTAAAAAATAGATATGTTTTTCCTTTAGTACTCAGAAGCTTTATCTGAGATCATTCGATAGTAGACTTTATTTTGTTAATGTCACTGATTGTGTCTGGCAAGGACTGCTGCACATGAAGATGTCCACAGCGCTGAATATTCTGGAACACAAATTTAATTTGCAAATGCCTTCTGTTAAGATTTTACACCAACACCACTGAGCATACTACCTCCTCTTTTTTATGATTTTCCGCAGTAATAAAATTCATATACATTTACCAGATGCCCTTATCCATAGCAACTTACATGATAACTATATCATATAAGATTATATATATACACACACATTTTTTTTAATACAACTGAGCAATTGTGGGTTAAGGGCCTTGCTCAGTGGCCCAACATTGGCATCTTGGTGGACCTGGGATCAAGCTCACAACCTTCAGATTGGTAGCCCAACACCTTAGCCACTAGGCTACCACATGCACATGTATAGACATTATATACACGCACACACTGATCACCCCATTAAACTTTTGTTTACATTTTATCAACTGGTTCAATGTATGAAATCCTGTTTGGTTTGCCAAAAGAAATAACTTAAAATATGCAGAAATACAAATACTGTATGCAGAAAAAGTCCACTGAGCTGATGAGCGATCTTTTTTGTGCTTCTCTGACTAATGGTCTTCTTACTGTACCAAGGCTTTTGGTGGATAGTGTCCTCTAGGCATTTACAGTTCCACATGTTTTAAGAAAGGATTTAACCGTGATCTATTGGATGTTTAAAGTTTGGCTGATATCTTTCCAGAACTTTGTCCTGTCTTTGTCCTGCTATTGTCTTAATCTTCATGATGCAATTTGTTTCACTAACAAATCGGCTTATTTCTGAGACCTACCAGGAAGAGGAGGGTTTATGTATGCTGAGTTCATGTGGATCTATAATTGCTCACGGGGAGAATCCATTCCACTAATTATGTCACATCTGATGGCTTGATGACTGGATGAAAACTAAGCAGAATTAATTTAGGAGTTTCACTCCAATGTGGGAGAAAATGGAAGTGAATTCTTACACAGACAACTTTTTATAGGTAAATACTTTTGCATACTATATTGATTTAGCCCCCATTTCCTTTTTATAAGCTATTTTGGGTAGATGGTATATAATCGTGACATGTAATCTCAATCTAATCCAATCTAATAGAAAAGTTCAAGGGAGTGAAAACTTATGCAAGGCATCTTAAAAACCCCACGATAAGTAATGGGATAGTGATCTTGCAGACCTCCCATGTGTGTGCAAATGAGAACTGCCAAACTACAAGTGCACCCTCTGGGTCACAACCAATCAATCTTTTCTTCTGTGTGTATGTTTATATTGCTGTTTTATATGAGCAACAGTTTCCACAATGCTCTATTAGTATTGTATAATATCAACACTGGGCATATAAGGTTATATTTGACCTGAAGCGATATACAGGAACATTATGCCGAGATACAATGGATCACTCTCATTACAATCTCATCTATCTCTGTTTGTTATCCACAGTAATTTGCCTTAATTAGATCTCTCTCTCTGGAAAGCCAAAGTCCATCCCAGAGGATTCGCTCTGATTAATAAGACGTGGCCAATGCCTCTCTCTCTCTCTCTCTCTCTCTCTCTCTCTCTCTCTCTCTCTCTCTCTCTCTCTCTCTGCTCTTTCTGATGGTGTCACATCCATAATTAGAAATCTCATTATTGAGAATCTACAGTCAACTGTGCACCAAAGTCCCTGATCATAATGAGATAGTCTAATAAGAGAGCAAAGGTAGACAGGGCGATGATTCTTGACCATTTCCTTCTGTGTCTATATTAGAAAAAAAGAGTTTCTTCTCCATCCAGAGGGCGCTTAATGACTTCATTTACTTTCATTTTACAGAACAGACTTCAGCATGTTCACTCAATATAGATACACTAATACTCTACCATATGGATCCAATGGATTTACCAAAAAAGAGGGAATTTATGACCATCACTGATTCTGTTCCCTGCATGCAACATGTTTAAAGTCATCTTTAGTAATTTATATGTAAGGAATGAGTTACTATAGGTTTTACTGATAATAGTAAAACGTATAATAATGATACTGTAAATAATAATTATTTTCAAATAAAAGCACATTCCAAAGTGATTTAGGCCTCATATATGTAAGAAAATGTAAGGTTTGAGCTTTATCTCTGACTGTTACTACTGTATGCACTGGAGAAAAAAAAAATCAAATCTGTAAAGTTTGCCATATAAACATTTCCACATCATTTCTATCTGGTTTAGTAAAGAGTCCACCATACAAGACCATAAAAAGTTTCTTTATATCATTTTTAATGTAGTTTTTATTAGTTTATTAGTTTCAAGTTATATACTGAATGTGGAGCATTTTCCTTGGTCCCTGTTGAGGTTGTTAAAGAAATAATTAACATTGGTGTGAGCTATATTAACATAGACCTGTAAACGAAAGTGAATCCCAAGGAGGACAATGCAAGGGGCCTTCTGGCATTTTACATCCATCTATTTTGTATCAGTATCCCAGGAGACTCAGGGTAACAAGGCAGGGGACACCCCGGATGAGGTGTCAACGCATCGCAGAGAACTATCGCACATATTCACACATTGTAGACAATTTAGAGATGCCAATCAGCCTATTGTGTTTGTCTTTGGACTTGGGAAGAAAATTGGAGTCCGGAGACGAAACCCCAAATATTGGAGAGAACATACAAACTCCACACACATGGAAGAAGGGAATTTCATCAAACCCCCAACTCTGGTGCGAGGCAAACATGCTAACCATTAACACATTTCTTCCTTTTTATTGTAAACGTTTTATACTAGTTTTTAACCAAGCACCAACTCCTAGAGTTGTCTGCTCACATTGCACACTGGAAGATTTGAAAGTTTTGGAAAAGTCCTGCACTTTGAGATTTGAAACTGTCCAGTCGATACTACTGACAGAGGTGCTGTTTAAAAAATAATACTCAGCACCTTCAGACTGATCTGTACCATTTGTTGATAAATGCTGCCAGTGGCAGGGATCGAACCTGGATCTCCCCAGTTGGCTCGATTGGCCACAATAGCAAATCAGAGCCACTTGTGGGATTCAGTGTGTGCACTGATTTATTACCATAACAAAAACAAACACAACTTACATTAAACATGACAAAAACAAGACATGACAAACAGTAAAACGTTAAAAACCTGGAAATATCAATGTCTGACCTTATGGCTTATGCACAACAAAAATGGCAATCAAAGACCTCAAATCAAGCAGTACATCAAGGTAAACAAGAAACAGGCAAGATGGCAGAAAAAACATGATAGGAAAGGGCGTGGCACAGCCCACATGGGAAAAATAACAAGGTGAGCAATGAGAAAATAACTGCCAGCCCCCCATTCTGGTGGTCTGGCAAGATACTGTCTAAGCTCCTGATATAATCAAAATCAAGAAACAGCATCTTTGTTCTTGATGATATTTCTGTACTTCTGTCTAGCACAGAACATAGCAGGTGCAGAGCTCTGTAGGTCAGAATTTAAACTCTGGTCTCATCTGGCTGAGATTAATGCACTACACGTTGCTCTTAATTTTCCAGTGTAGGGGCTAGAGAGTAGGAAGTCATTTCAGTGCATTGTAACGCGCCACTGGCCAGATTAAATCTGATATCTGCAGAGATTCGTTTCCTTTTTCAGTATTACCACGAAGATGAGTAATGGAGCATGGGGGAGATAGGGGAGGTCATGACACTCGTTTCTTCTCAAAGCACAAAGTCTCTGAAGACAGACAGAACAAAAAAGCAGGTCAGAAAGTCTCTGCCGCAGAGAGAGAGAGAACATGCGGAACCAGGTCAGAAAGGTCGTGTATACAGTGAAAAAGCCTTGTAATTACGCTTCACTCTCAATTGCCTTGAGACATATGTAGTGTAGTGAAGCTTGTCGTTAAACGATAGAGTGTATTAGCATTAAATACCATCTCTCTCATGTGGGCTGATAGACAGAACACACATACAGTCAGGTTTGGAGTAAGTACTATCGAGAAATCTTATTTCAGCATTAATGAAAATTCTGTGTGGTCCAAGAGTTTTTTCCAGTCAGACAGCCCAATTCGATTTTCATGCAGCCTTAACATTCATTAATAATATATAAATTTGTGTTCAGAGTTAACATACTAACACTCACACACCCTCACTCATTTTCTACTGCTTAACCAAACTACCTCGGGTCACACCTCGGGTCACACCTGTGCCTATCTCAGGCATCATCGGGCATCAAGGCAGGATACACCCTGGACGGAGTGCCAACCCATCGCAGGGCACACACACACTCTCATTCACACACGCAATCACACACTACAATTTTCCAGAGATGCCAATCAACCTACCATGCATGTCTTTGGACCGGGGGAGGAAACCGGTACTCCGGAGGAAACCGGAGTACCCAGCGGAGGAAACGGGGAGAACATGCAAACTCCACACACACAAGGCGGAGGCGAGAATCGAACCCCGACCCTGGAGGTGTGAGGCGACCGTGCTAACCACTAAGCCACTGTTACACAACTTGGTCTCATACAACCGAAAGCATCTTAAAAACCCTCAAGTCTCTCTTCAAGAAAACATTGAAAATTCTAGACAGGAAGCCTATACATTTTCAACACTGTAATATTCTAAGTAAATATACTATTTTAGATCTTGACAGTTACCAGATGTTTTTGGATGTCTGCCATATTTTTAATTTTGTAATGGGCTTGCCCCGTCACCATTATAAAAAAAAAAAACTAACATTAAAGTAAACACTAGTGCATTAACCAGAGGAGACGGTAATGGACAATGGCGCAGAAGTAAATTTAGTCAAATGGCTGTGTCTATCAGAGGCACACAGTCATGGAATACATTACCAACTCAAGTTAGGAATTGTGACAATTACTTAACCTTAAAAAAAACCTTAAACAATGGCTGAAATCAAACCAGCGATGTACCCATATGTAAATAATTTTCTCATTGGATGTCTGTTCATAGTGGCCTTTTAACTTCTATGTGACTGCTGTTTACTGTATTTAGTCTTTGTTGTCCTGTGTAATATGTCTGTATGCATGTTGTTATGTCTGTAAGTAATTTGTATTTTGTGTTTTATGATACCTGCCTTAGGACGACGGATGAAATTTAGCTATTGTGCTAATTCCGGGATATTTACACTGATGCTCATTGCTGATTTGTTGATCAATGTGCACTGTCCTAATTCAAATAAAAAAACGAAATAAAAACATAAAAACAAAATGTGAGGACAATCCGAACAATGGGTTACATTTATATTTACAGCATTTGGCAAAAGCCCTTATCCAGAGCGATGTACAAAAGTGCATTTAAGTCTATCATTGAATACATTAACTCTGGTTCACAAGGTTACAGACTTAAGATACCACTTTTTAAAAAAAAAAAAATACACACATACAACAAACAGGGGAGAAACTGCTAGTTCAAATATTTCATGAAGTAGGTCTTCAACCATCGGTTAAAGATAGCCAGAAGATAGCTGGTTGGTCTTGGAGAACTTATGTAGGCATGTTGAAAACAAGTCGTGCAGCTGCATTTTGGATCATTTGCAGAGTACAAATTACGTTCATAGGTAGACCTGCCAGCAGTAGGTTGCAGTAATCTAGTCTTGAGATGACAAGAGTCTGATCAAGTGGCTGAGCAGCCTGTGTTGACAAAAATGGTCGAATCCTTCTAATGTTGTAGACAAAGAACCGACATGAGCGTGACATAACATGCGGGGGAAAAGGACAATTGAGTGTCCATGGATACCACAAGGTTGCGAGCTGTGACTGAAGGACAGATCAGATTGTTATGCAGTTTAGCCATACAAGTCTAACCATTTGTTCATTTTACATAAATGTCACTCAAGCAAATGATGAAACATTCATGTCATATACAATGTTTAGGTGATTGGACAAATAAAGTTTGACATGACAAAGAACCCTATACGTTCATGCACCACAAATAGAACAGCTAGTGGATGTCTTCACAGAAATCTCTAACATTTCCATGAGCTGCGCTGTTGTTCGTTTGTGCCTGATGATGAAGTGCTTCGAGAAGCTCGTCATGAGGCACATCAAGACCTAGCTAGCACCTTCACTCAACCCCCTGCAGTTTGCTAATCATTCAAAATGCTCTACGGAAGATGCAATTGCCACGATCCTTCATCTGGACCCTTAACCACCTGGACAATAAAGATACATACGTACGAATGCTATTCACTTCAGTTAAGCATTCAACACAACCATTGAGAAGCTGAACCTCCTGAACATCTCCCTCTGCAACTGGATCCTGAACTTCCTGAGTGAGAGACGTGCAATCAGTCTGGATCAGGAACAGTAACTTCGGGAACAGTAACTTCAGCACCATCACACTGAGCACTGGTGCCCCTCAATGCTGAGTGCTGAGCCCACTGCTGTTCACTCTGCTGACTCACAAATGTGTAGCAATGCACAGCTCAAACCACATCGTTACATTTATGCCATTTGGCAGAACCCCTTGTCCAGAGCACCTTATGTATATATCATTTATACAGCAGAGCAATTGAGGGTTAAGGACCTTGCTCAGGGGCCCAGCTGGCCATGGGATTCGAACACACAACCTTCTAATTTGTAGACCAACACCTTAACCACTAAGCTACCACATCAATTTTGCTGATGACATAACCGTGGCACCGAGGGGTGCAACAGCTACTGTAACTGCCTGGTGTAGAGTCAACAACCTTTATCTGAACATTGATAAAGCTAAAGAGATATTTGTTGACTTCAGAAGAGCACAGAGCAACCACTTTTCACTGAACATTGGTGGATCCTCTGTAGAGATCATCAAGAGCACCAAATTCCTTGGTGTTCACCTGGCAGAGACCTTCACCTGGTCACTCAACACCAGCTCCATCAAGAAAAACATCTCTGCTTCCTACAGAGGCTGAGAAAAGCACATCTCCCTCCACCTATATATTACAGAAGGACTCTCTAGAGCATCCTGAGCAGTCGCATCACTGTCTGATTTGAAAAAACTGCACCGCCTCAGATCGCAAGACGCTCACCCCGAGTCTCTTTTCCCTCTATCACGCACATATACACCAAACACGGCATCTACAAAGCCAACAGCATTGTGGATAACCCCACACGTTCCTCACACACACTCATCACCCTCCTGCCATCTGGAAAAAGCTACCAAAGCATTCAGGCTCTCACAACCAGACTGTGTAAAAGTTATTTTTCCCACAAGCCATCAGACTGCTAAACAATTGACCTGAACTGTACCAAGCACCCACACACCTACACACCCACCACCTAACACTGATCTGCACCAAATACACTCATCCAATATACAGTACATCCTTGTCCAGCAAGGGCCTAGCAGTTGCAGCTTGGTGGTCCTGGGGTTTGTAAGTCTGTAAGCTTTTTTTATTTGACTTGTAAGTTTAATTAGTGAAGAAATTCTTCACCCTTTAGTGGAGATGGTAATCCTTTATTTTTTAAACTATTTGAAAATAAACTATATCAGACAACCGGGGGTTTTGAGCCCCACTTCTGCCAAGCTACCACTGTTGGGCCCTTAACCCTCTCCCCCCATTATCATAGCTGACTATGTGCTCTGACTTCCTATCAACTTCCTATCATGCTGGGAAATACAAATAAAAGAATTTCACTGTGCTGTAATGAATGTGTTAAAAAAGGCAGCTGCTGCAGCCAAACTCTGTCTCATCATCAGTATCATTTAAATATAAATTTGTGTAGAGTAAAATATTTTAGTACAAGCATTTCATTCATGTAGAATTTATGAAGAAAGTCAAATGCTGCTGCAGCAGATTAAAAGTATCCCAACTGGACCTGGCAACCCTGGATAACACATCACATGCCGGTGAACTTCTGAAAAATAGACCTGTATTTTTTTAGTTACATCGCATTGACGGAAAAATTGCAATGAAATATTTACCCATTCAGCATGTTGTAAATCTTCCCAAATTTGCTTCCTATCAAGCCTCATTTTTCACCATCACTTTGTCCTCCATGTTTGTTTTCCTTGCTTGCCCTGCAGCTTGCAATTGTATTGGTCCTGAAAAAAAAAAGACATCATCCTGTGTGTTTCTGAAATGTTGAACCAATAGAACCAAAAAAAAAGTTTCTGGCAGCATCACGTTCAAATAAAACTGTCTATTAGAGCTAGTAAAGCAAGTGAGCTAACATCAGGCAGCACAGAACACTATATTTACATCATCTTGTAAATCGAACGCTCATATTTAAGGAGCATCTCATGCATCAAAACACATCGGTTGTCAGTGTTGAGTTGTGATCTTCTAATTTTCTAGGTTAAGCTCTTATACAGTATAGTATGTTATATAACATGAGTCACACATTCAGTGCTTGCTGTTTGTGTGTGTATAATATTAAACCCTATGTTTTCTAGTGTTTCATTGCACAGTCATGCATGTGTCAGTGCTGCACGTCTGAGCCTTGTGACCTTGTTTCTTGTTTTTCTCGTTCCGCAGTCTTGCTTCCAGTTCCACTGGCCGTGAACACGGCCTGCCTGTTTGGATGATGATAATGAATTTGAATGTGTTGACTGTGTCTGCCTGTGTTCAGATGCGCCCCCCCCCCCCCCATTTTTTTTCCCACAACACACACCACACACACCCATGCTACAGGCTGTGATGCTCACTCCTAGGCAACATCTGAGATAAAGGAATGTGAGTTAACATTCAACCACCTCTGACTCCACTATGATACGCTGTGTGAACAGGAGATTGAGATAGAGTTCAGTTTCATGTGAGGATTTGCCTCCTCGTGCAGATAAACAATGGATCTGCCTGACTGTTAAATAATGGATTCTGGAATAATAGGGATCAACCGAGGGGAAATGTCAAGGTTGTGTGAAAGGAGATGTATGGTGAATGTAAACAGCATGGCATCTTCTCTCAGCACCGATCATACTTGTCATGGAAAAAGGATAAAAATGTAGTGGATTAGCAATAAAATCTGCTACATTGGTAATTAATGATCCGAACTGTTAATAGTTATGGATCAGAGTTATAACAGTGATTAAATGTAATTAAATCCAAACTTGCACTCAAGCTTTTATATCTAACCAAAAAGGACAATTTAATGGACATAATAATATGTTTTGATCATAATTATAACCTCAGAAGTGGAGGAACGGAAAGAAATCGGACCTCATTGTTCTGAAAGATGCTTGCTCCTGAGACATTAGAGAATTATTTCATGAGTGTAAGCAAACTTTTCAAATTGAAAAAAAAAAAAAAAAACAAAGAAAAAAATAAAGGAAACATTGTGAACATGTCATTTAAAACGCAAATTTCTCCATCTGTTTTTTTTTTTTTTTTTTTTTTAAACAAACACCTCGACACCTGCAGAGGGCTCCTCTTACGAATGTCAGAACACTTCTAGCATTACCTCACCACTTCCTGCATTTACATTCGCATTTGTAACATTTGGAAGATGCTCTGAGCGATGAACAAACGTGCTTTTTTAATCTCTGTCAATGAAACATACATAAAACAAACAGGGAAAATAAGCACTAGTTTAAGTGTCTCAGGAAGAGAAAGCTGTTCGGACATCTAGGGAAAGTTCATTCCACCACCTCGGTGCCAGAACAGAGAAAAGTCTTGATGTATACCTACATCCTACTTTGGGGGAGGTTTGGCCTAATGGTTAGAGAGACTGACTACTAACCCTAAGGTTGTGGGTTCAAGTCTCAGGCCGGCCACGACTGAGGTGCACTTGAGCAAGGCACCAAACCCCGTCCAACTGCTCCCTGGGTGCCCACTGCTCCGGGTGTGTGTTCACGGTGTGTGTGTGTGTTCACTGCTGTGTGTGTGCACTTTGGATGGGTTAAACACAGAGAACAAATTCTGAGTATGGGTCACCGTACTTAGCCTTATGTCACGTCACTCACTCATCCTACCCTTAGAAATGGTGGGACCAGTGGAGTAGTGCTGTAGATATGAGGGAGCGAGGTGCAGTGTGAGGAGTAAAGAGTTTTGAGGTAAGAGGTAAATGGTCCATCCTGGTACTTCCTGCTTTACTTTGATTCTTTTTTAGATCAACATATTGTAGAATGTTGTAGAACAATTTGCTGTTATTTCAGCCTCTGTTGTTTTCACTTGAATACTTCTTGAGATGTTAGTGATAAGTCCTGAAATTTCACTGTGGCTGAAAACCTCTGCAGGGATTTTCACACTGCTCCAGGTTAGCACTTTTAACACCAGGTAGAAAAATATTTCACACTTGTAATTTATTTAGCTTGGATTTTCACCTGGGGATTATGAATCCCTGCTCTGAAGCTTTCTTGGTGTTAATTTTTACTGTTACATCGTGGTGTTAAAGGTGTACAGTATGCAACAGTTTCGGTGTTACTTCAACAGCGCTTCAGCCTCACATCACATGAAAACAAGGAAGTAGCAATGGCTCGGTAGATAGAGTCATGCGGAAAAACACTTAACATCACAGAAGTGTGTGCCGTAGCCAGGGGGAAATATGTCATGCTGAAAAATAACTGGAAGTTAAGATATCAACCACCACCTGATCAACTGCATGAAAAACAAAGCTATAAAAGACACAAGTTGGTGCAGAAGAGCAGACCTGAAGTTTTTTATATTCTCACTGATATGCACATAAGTATAAGGTCAAGCCAGGGTTGAGGATCGTACAGTACAGTGTGAAATGCCAAATTTGGGATTTGGAATATCCAGAATTAATTGTTAAACATGACTAAACAACATAACCCAGGATTCTGTTAACCCGGGGTTTATTAGGACCCAGGGGATGTGTGAAAAGCCATTAACTGATACAAAGCACTGACACTGGAGATAAATAAATAACTCCTTATAAGATTTTCCTTTGCTATAACTCACAGCTTCTGACTAATCAGGATCCAGAATTAAGCGATAATGTTTCGTATACTAACCAAACTGAAAATCATGAGGCCTGAGCAATTTGTGCCCGCAAAGCCGCAAATAACTCACTAAGTCTCCAAACCCAAATCTCTCCACAATCTCTGGGTAAATTTTGTTTTCACTCATCCTCCAGCCTCTCAGATTCTTCTACTTATTGAGCAGCTCATTTCTCCCACGACCGCATGGAGTGAAAAAACACATCCAGGTCAGTATGACTGCACAGAGCTGCTATGCCTCATGGATTCCTGCTATTTAACAATGAATCAGCACATTTCTGCTTGAAATAGTAACAGGTAACAAAACCTGCAAAAGGTTTTAAAGGACTGCTGGTACTGATGTGAAAAATGAGTCTCTATTCGTTTGAGAAGGATATTAGCCAGCTGATTAATATTAATGAACGTTGTGGGGCTGCTTTAGGGCTATTAATGACAGGTCTCTGAGGAGGAGGCAGAATAAAGCACTATATACCGATTTCATGAAAACATATTGATGTGAAAATCACTTCGGATGCGCTTCATAAACACTCAGGAAACATCTAAAAACAAAATGTAGATTCTTTGAGAAAGTTTATTTAATCTGATTCTCGGGACTTTTCTTTTCTCTAAATTGCCTTTCGGCTGTTGGCAAGAGAAACTCGCTGTGGCTGTTTTTACTGCAAAAAAAAAAAACAAATAGAAAAAATTTTCTAAAGCTAATCAAGCTTGATTTGGTGACTTTTTACACGTCTGAAGCGACTTTATTCCAAAAATAGCCTAGTGACAAAACTACATTTTTGAGGAGACATTAGAGCATGTCCTGTGGCTAGATAGCAGGCTTGTTAGCATGAGTTGATGTTTCCAACAACCAATCACTGTTCACCATTGTTCTCAAAGACTAAACACTGACAATTATTGCTCCTAACATCTAGGATCATCAATGTTAATAAAAACTAATCACCGACCACAATTTAGTTCAAATACTAATCACTGACCATGATTTTTCCTAACAACCAATCACTGACCACCATTGTTCCTAATAGCCAATCACTGATCATCATTGTTCCTAATAGCCAATCACTGATTGCTATTATTCGCAATAGACAATCAGTAATCACCATTGTTCCCTATAACCAATAACTGATTACCATTACTCCTACCAGCCAATCACTGACTACCATTATTCCTACTAACCAATCACAGAGCACTATTGTTCGTCGTAGCCAATCGCAGAGTACCATTGTCGAATCGCTGTTAAAGAAGATGTAGGATTCTATTCAGCACACTCTAAACTAAAGTGGCTTAAATGGTTCTCCACTGCAATGGACACTGGAATAAGTGCTCTCTTGTTAATGTGCTTTCTTTGAACAAAAAAGAATGTCAGGCTGTCAATAACATCTCTTAAGCGTCAGTGAGGTTGCCATAGAGACCAACTGCATAGTGATGTCACTCTCCATCAGGCCTGTCAAGACTTTGTGTGCAGACGAAACACGAGAGCAGAGAGAGAACGTGTGGCTATTTATACTGACTGAAAAACAAGCCACCCATCATCATCATCTCACTGTCTTCTCTCTCTCTCTCTCTCTCTCTCGCTCTCTCTCTCTCTCTCTCTCTCTCTCTCTCTCTCGCCCTCTGTCTGTTTACCTCAGTCTCTTACTCATTGCGTCCTTTGCAGTCATTGGTGACTTCATGAAGGTCGTCCATAGCATCATAATTAAATTGAGGTGTCATATCTGTCGTGCGACTCCATCGCAGTCCTCTTATCTTTTTTTTCTCGATTTTTCTGCCTCTTATTATTAGCAGTAGTAATAATTTCATCATTCACACGACTCACTCCATCCTTCCTAATTTGCTAACAGCATTAGCGAGTGCATTTCAGATGCAGCGAGATGTAAATCCTGAGTGAAGAGAGAAATGGAGGAAGAGCAGCTCGACATCCTCCTGCAGGATCAACAGATGGCAGTCTAACTCCACCTCTCTCTTTCACTCTCTCTCTCACATCATCCCTCTGCCTCTCTCTATCACTGCCTCCTTTCCATCTCTGGGTCGGTCTTTCTTTCTTTCTTTCTTTCTTTCTTTCTTTCTTTCTTTCTTTCTTTCTTTCTTTCTTCCATCCATCCATCCATCCATCCATCCATCATCTTTTTCCATCATCCATCTTTCTTTCTTTCTTTCTTTCTTTCTTTCTTTCTTTCTTTCTTTCTTTCTTTCTTTCTTTCTTTCTTTCTTTCATCCCACTATCCAACAATAATATGGTAAAGTGGTATATACAGTATGAGCTACAATCCACCCAATGTAAAGCAGTTTGTCTTTCTCCCCCTCTCACCTTTTCTTTTCTTTTCTTTTCTTTTCTTTTCTTTTCTTTTCTTTTCTTTTCTTTTCTTTTCTTTCCACCTCTCTCTCTCTCTCTCTCTCTCTCTCTCTCTCTCTCTCTCTCTCTCTCTCTCTCTCTCTCTCTCTCTCTCTCAGAGAGGGTTCCATTAGCTGTCCAGGCTACCTAGGTAAGTGCAGTGGTCTTAAATGAAGTGGCACTAATATGAGGATTACATCACCTAAATCTAGCTGAAGCACCTCCTGAGTTTGAGCTCAGCATCGCGCTCGTTGCTGCACTTCGTCGTGTTAAACACTAAACCACACAAGAACTGAACAAGACTCCGTGTTCTGCATTGAGCTGATATTCTGCTGAAAGAGAAATGAATGAACGAGTGTTTAAAAGAGGATGAGATTTAAACACAGCTCTGTGACCTTTCTTTATTTCTTTGATCCAATCATAATTCAATACTTCCTTTTCATCCAATTATTCTTTCTTTCTTTCTTTCTTTCTTTTTCTTCCTTCCTTCCTTTCTTCCTTCCTTCCTACCTTCCTTCCTTTCTTCCTCCAGCTGTTGCCGGTGTTCCTCCGAATGTTCTGAAGAGGAGTAAATGACAGCCCTCTTCTTCAGCTTCAATAACGACGTCGTGAGGTCTGTAATAAGAAGATGACGAGTTAACCTTCAGGATTAATACACATCACTGTGGTCTTAATGTAATGTATGCTAATTTATGGGATTTATTTTTAATTGTGGCTAGAGTAAACATTGATTAATGCAGAGGTTCTTTATTCGGCTGACATTTAAACAAACATCGTTTAATATAGTGTTAATTACCTCAGAGGAGGATAAGTGCACGCTCACTAAAGTACAGATAGAGTTGAAGAAGTTTGCAGAAGTCTGTAATCCTGCAACAATGCGGTCTGTCCATGTTTATTTCCTTCTTTCTTTCCATTCTCCAACTTAAATAAACAACTCAAACAAATAAATGTGTAAAAAGTAGGTGAATGTACAGTGTAATGGAGAAACATTAGCCGCAATCCTCAGAACTATAAAGCTTGTAAAGAAAATAAACATCATATTTCACATCATATCTCTATATTTAAAAGTGACCTTGAATTGCATCGTATTGTGCAATTATGTTCCGAGTGTATTAACATGCCTAAAACATTTATTTCTGGATGAAATATTGAGGTTACAATAAATTGTCAGACAGCGGAGCTGGATCTAATACACCTCCTCTCCCGAGTCAGTATCACACGAGAAAAACAGACATAAGTTCAAGGTCAGAATCTCGTGCAGCCTGAGAGACGCCTCTGTTTCGGGCAAAACTCAGCACCGCATGCAAATATGCCTTAATTACCAGAGCAGTGTGGATGTACTGTAAGTGTGTAGTTATTCCTGGGTACTGAATACTGATGGTGTATTACCTCCTCACTACTCATTCTTAACTCCACTCTGAATGCAGGATGGAGCCAAATCATTAGTAAACCATGCATCAAGTGCAGACCATGAAGAACTCCAGTAGGGGGATTTTTCTAGAATGTTCCCATACAGTCGGTATCCCAAAGTTCACTCACTTTCAGGAAGAAGCAGCTTTATATTTATTTTCCACATAAGATCATATATTTGTTCCATCTGAAATGTGAGGGCCTTTTTTTCTTTATTATTCAATAAGCAATAAGAATAATTCAATAAGAATAATAAAAAAAATTACTAATTTTTATTCAATAAGACAAATCTAGAGTTTATACAGAACTTAATTATTAAATGAGACATGGATCATCAAAGGATACTAAAAATACTGTTACTACATGTAACGTATAACATCACATTCTATTACATCTCTATTTCTTATGATTCCTATTCATTCTTTTTTTTAAACCTTAGTTCCAAAATTTTGTATATTTATAAGGACAGTCATGGGAGAGATGACGGGTTTTGTGTACTCGACTAACATAAATGGAGCAAAACTCTAGCATCCCTTCTTCAATAACCCACAAAGGCCAAAAAAGGGGAAAAAAGTATATATATATATATATATATATATATATATATATATATATATATATATATATATATATATATATATATATATATATAAGGTGTGATTTGAATTCTTAATACTCTCAACTTTTTTAGTACTTGAGGGGAAAAAATTAATACTACTTGTTAAAATATGAATCTTTGACCTTGGTTATCCTTGGTTAAGTGTGAGCTGGAATTCTTTAGTGCGTTTGTGTGTGTGTTTGTGTGTGTGTGCGTGCGTGATCAATAAGTCCGTCTTGTACAGTAGCCTGGATGACATCTTCAAAATCAGCACTATATTGTTGGTGTCTACGGCGTATAAATAATAAAATATGACATTTCTACACAATCCTCCTCAGCAGTAGTCTACCAGCGACAAAAGAACACACTCACTTTCCACCTTCGCTGCTTCTCAAGACTATAACGCATGACGTCTGGGTCTTCTTGTTCTGGTAGAATCACCAAGCAGCCAATCAGAGTGTCATATTCAGGAGAACTGTTCAAGACTTCCTCATTCAGTGCTTAGAGCACTCTACTGATTCTTAGGGCATTGTATTCAGTTCTGGTTTTCCTAGAGTTTAATTTTAATATAAACATAAAACACTTTTTCATACATTTGGCAGATGCCTTTATCCAGAGAGACTCACAGTATATTTTAGCTCATTTTTATACATCATAGCCCGTATTCATGAGAATTCTCAGTGTAAAGAGTTTCTCCTAGTGACGTAATTCTTTGAGAATTATTAGAAATGTGGCGTTTCCCTTTTTTAGTTTAAGAGAAGATCCTAGTAAAGATAAAAATGATTATTTAAGCATCTTAAACCTTAAAAGAGCTCATGAGGTCAAAAACTGTCAGGAGTTATGAGAAGGACTTTTAAGAGGTTTGAGTTTCTGGCTGAAAGGCGAAGAGGGAGAAGAAATGTATTACACAATATAACACGATGATACAATATAATATGATGATAGAGGAAATAAGAAGATACAGATTAGATTGTTTAGGGATTATTTTTGTGACCTATATATATATATATATATATATATATATATATTCTGCCTCTATGTCATTCATAGATACACTAACAACTCCGACACTGAGCCGAAATGCCATAGTGATAGAAATGATATAATTTGTCTCTATAACATTTCTGCTCTCTGTCAGAGATGTTTATATTTACATTTATTTTACATTTATTCCATTTATAACATACAGATGTTAGAACATCTCTCATACGATCGGTCACGAACGTAATTCCTACACAATATAGTCTCAAATATCTTAACATAGAGAAAAAGTGAAGGTTTATAATAGACCAGATTTTAAAAGTACTCCATTTTTCTTTTTTTTATTGAACAACCAATCACAGTCTTCAAAAAAAATGCATCATACCTAGTAACAGGCTAAGCCCCGCCTCCTCTCTCAGAGTTCCTCAGAGATTGGTCCACTTTTAAGATAAGATTCCTAGTTAGAAATATTTAATAAGATAAGTTAGGAGCTCTTTGAGATCATTCTTAATGTCTTTATGAATACAGGACCTTAAGGGTCTTCCTCGGGGGCCCAGAAGTTGCAGCTTGGTGGACCTGGGATTCAAACTCACAACTTTTTGATTGGTAATCCAATACCTTAATCACTAAAATATCACTTAGCTTTATATGAGAACTGGTGGTCAATCTTCCTAATCAATCAGCTCACCAACTCATGAATCAGTATCTCCTCAACACAAGTTCAGTAAGGACTTCAGTCTTTAGCTTAAAAACCCAAACGTATTAAATATTTCAGTTCAAGCTAGCCAGGTATTTTTTTTAAACACTTAAAAGTGAATAGACTAAAAAAATACTGTAAACAAAACATCCAAAAAATATAAACATGGTTCATGTACATGGTCATTTGAGATTTACAACGTCTATAAGTATTAGTTATTTTTAGATGAAGTTTGCAGAAAAACAAAAAAACAAAAAGACGTCCAAACTTCCAGTGAGGAACATAGCGAAAATGGATGTTCCCTGGTGTTTTATGCATTGTGGGGTTTTTAGGAAGTGGATTTTACAAAACACTGGAAAGTTTTTGAGATTGCCCTTTAAATGGCTGAGCTTCTGACCAGTGCCTTGACAAACTGAACTAGGGAACTGATTGAGCCATTGGCTCAGTGATTGAATAGATCAGTGGTCCCCAACCTTTTTTTTGCCGCGGACCGGTCAATGTTTGATCGTTTTACCGCGGCGGGGTGGGGGATTGGTGGCTATACAATTAAATTAAAATGAATCATTTTAATTTAATTGTATTTAAATTGCCTTTTTATTTAAATTAAATTGCCTTTTTAACTCACTACAACGCTAAATCAATGAGAACCCTGAGCTTGTTTTTTTGCAACGAGACGGTTCCATCTGGGGTAATAGGAAACAGTGACACCCGAAGTGTGTTGCTTATGTCCAGTTTATTCCGTTGTTTTGTTTTGGTTGCTGTCACTGCAGAAATCCCCGCTTCACACAGATAGCATGTCGGAAATGGCAATAGGGATTTAAGTGCTGTGGTGGCAATCTCAGGGTATTCCGCCATGACTTTAATCCAGAACAGCGGCAGAGTTTCTAACTTTCTAACGACGTCTGTTTCGTGCTCATTTTTGCTAATTTGTGGGTTAAATTTGAGCAAACACAATATACACGTACACCAAGCACTGTTAAACATGACAAAGTACCGGTGAACAGAGAGAAGAGCGATACACACCTTCTCTCTCCACCAAAGCTACAACGCCACTGCCGTTTGCAGCCGCTCAGCTCCAGACATTACCTAAAACGGGCCCGATATCACGATATTTTGCGCACGCGCGGTATTGGTGCGGCTTTAGGTGACGTCTCTCAGCTCCCGGTTAACCTCTCGTCCATGGAAAGTTGCACAAACCCGAGAGAAATACACCACAGTAAATGTACCGGTACCGGTCCGCGGCCCGGGGGTTGGGGACCACTGGAATAGAGGATTGGAACTGGAAAGCAAATAGCAAAACTTTTTACATTTTAGGAGACTGGAAATCTTCTAAAACAGTATATCATACACCATGAATTGGAATGACTGAGCTGAAGGTTGATGTGACTGGAGACTGTATACATCTGTGTAAAATCATCAGATCATCATTGTGCTTTGAGGGAAATCGTGATCATGATACAGTGCAAGTCAGGAAACAGACAAACAGGCTAATCATAAGCATGTCCATCATCCTAAACTGTAACACAGCCATGGAATATTTCTAGATTTCCAGAAGCTGAAAACAAGGTTTAGACATAATGAAGCTAATACATAGAATGAAACAGCAGGGTTTAAAATAAGTGCGATCAGAAACAGATTAATAATGAGGACTGAGGCCAAGGAAAAAAAAGGAGGTACATAGCAATCATCACGCTAGAACATGTGCTACGTGGTGAGAGAGAGAGTTTGTGGCATTATTTCATCTGATTTAAACCTTGTATGTTGCTCGGGTCTGTTTGACCCGTATTCATAAACATCAATAGTTTTGCTTCTTTGTAAATTTGTTGATTTTTTTTCCCACTCATAACTTGATTAAATTTGGTTTTCTTTTTTTTATTGCATTTTATCAAAAAATAACATAAAAAGGAGTAGCACTTTAATTAAAAAATTTAATGTAATAAAGGTAAAGGGCAAATATTAACCATATATGCTGTTTATATTGCTTGTAATTGGGATGAAGTAAGTAAACATCTGTAGAGTATTTTAACATCACATTTTTGATTACAGGCGTTAACAATTCAGGCGTTCAGGTGAGAACAGTATATGTTCAGTGTCAGGCTTTTAACCACCATTTAAAATGAGAGAAAAATCGATTTTAATTCTAAAATTTAATTTTATCATACGATAAAGGTGTAAAAGTAAAACCGAATAAAATTTAGGACACAAGCAGTTTTAAAAGCTTTTAAAAGGCAGAAAGTTTATAATTAATCCCTAAAACATTTCGTAAACTTTTAAACACAAACGTTTCGTATAAATAACCAAATCCTAATTATGATGACACACATTTGCTGCTTGTGATAAGAAATGAACATCTGTGTGTAGTTGCTGCAAATACAAATACATTTTCTGTTTTCTTTTATTTTATACTTATTGCATGCAAACTTTTTCCACTTAACTGTACCGGAAAGTTCCCTTACACATCAGAGTAATGTGACCAAATTGGCTGGAGAATTTACAAACCGTAATTGAAATGCGTGATTTTTAAAAGTTTCGGCCTAATTTGCTATTGTGAGTGTAAGTAACAAAAAAAGGCATCTGTTCGTGCACAAACATTGTCCATCAATCAAATTAGTCTGAAGCTTTAGTTTCACACTTGGGCAGTTTCGAAGTGAAGCAGGTCCGCATTGTACGAGAGTCAGATTTTAAACAGCACACACACACACACACACACACACACACACACACACACACACACACACACACACACACACACACACACACACAGATAGATACTTACACATGCACTCACAAGCATGCAGCAACACAGTTGCTTTCAAGGATGGGCAAGCAATTTTCTCTCCTGGGTTTCTTATTGGAAAGGCGTAGCGAGTGCGCATTGATTGCTTCTATCAAAGGGAATTCCGGACACACCTATAGGCACTTGAATTATTGATGGATGTGCGATGAATTGCCAAGAGGCGTGTGAACTTTCCTTGTGTCCAATTAATCTTTTAGCTGACTTCAGCCCGAGTCATCGCTCGCAATCCAGATAACAAGATGTTGAGGGGAAAAGAACAACAGAGAAGAAAACCCTCAGCGGAGATAAAACATCGTTGAATAGAACAACGTCGTGACAAGACTGGAATAAAATGCGCTAAGGGTCGACACCAAAGTCCTTTGCTACTTGTCTACTCAGTCCTACAAAAGTGTGTTGGCAGTAGAGGTGAGAAAACGTACGGAATATTCCAGACACATCATAGAGGGGTACGTGTTCAGGTTAGCAGGATTATGGAAATTTTTCAGAATCTATAACTGATGACTCATGGAAAATTTTTAAGTATGAGATAGATACACACACACACACACACACACACACACACACACACACACACACACACACACACACACACACACACACACACACAAGACCACTCAGAATGATCAAACAACCTCTCTGCTATCGCCGAGAGCAACAGTCACGCCGTAGTCCATAGTGGGCGGGCGGATGCGCATTATGCATGGTTGATCAAGGCCTGGAGAAACTCAAGATTAGGCTTAAAGCTCCGCCTCGGTCGGTACAACAGTAAGAGAAAAAGACAGCAAAAGAAACTAAACAAACTTCAAACGTACAAACACCAAAGTATACCGATGCAGAAAATAAAAAAGCTGAAAAATACATAGCATACATTCATTCATTCATTCATTCATTCATTCATTCATTCATTCATTCAATCATTTTCTACCACTTATCCGAACTTCTTGGGTCACGGGGAGCCAACGGACAATTTTCCAGAGATGCCAATCAACCTACCATGCATGTCTTTGGACCGGGGGAGAAAACCGGTGTACCCGGAGGAAACCCCCGAGGCACAGGGAGAACAGGCAATCTCCACATACACAAGGCGGAGGTGGGAATCGAACCCCCAACCCTGGAGGTGTGAGGCAAACGTGCTAACCACTAAGCTATCATGCCCCCCACATAGCATACAATTCAACCAAAAAAAAAAAGTACTGTGATGAAGGAAGGAGGTTCAGGATGAGCAGATTATTATGGGATGAGCACAGAATACAGGACAGTCTTTATGATTACGTCAGCAGCTCTGCAGTATGTCTACAGTATCCAGGTGACCTTGTTTTGGATTGTTCTATATACTGTTTTGAATGCTACATTTTATTTATACTAATTTGTTCCTTATTGCTTATCCTACATAGGCTCATTGGAACAATTTAAAAATACCAATCAGCATACAATGCATGGCTTGGGGATTGACCACCACACACACACACACACACACACACACACACACACACACACACACACACACACACACACACACTGTACACCTAATTCTATTTTAGCAAATTTACTTTTGTATGGAGTTTGTTACATTCCAAAAAAGTTGCTGTACATAATATCAGTATGTTTATTGAATTTTTAACGAACATGCAATTTAAAAATTCAACTCTTGTGTGCAGAAATAATTGCCCACATCACATGTTCTGTGTGTGGATACAGTATACAGTATGGAGTGACGGTTATATATATATATATTAAATATATTATATAGTAAAAACCCAAACATTATATATATAATATCTGATTGACACATATCTGCATTCTGTACATGAGGCTTTCGGGCAAGATTTCTAAAAAAAATAAAATGATATCTATCTATCTATCTATCTATCTATCTATCTATCTATCTATCTATCTATCTATCTATCTATCTATCTATCTATCTATCTATCCATCCATCCATCCATCCATCCATCCATCCATCCATCTATCTATCTATCCATCCATCCATCCTCAGTCATACAAAACCATTGCCACAACAAGCTCCGGTGTTTCTATGTATTTAATAAATAAGAGTCCTGCATACCAGTGTGACTGTCTCATCTTTTTGAAGAACCCACATGTTCACATTCTTCCACCTCACTTGTCTTTGTGCATCAGCTTCCTGTTTTTTTAAACGTTTCTGTTGTGTGGTTGTTATACAAGCATCCAGTTAACAGTGAAAGTGTTTCTGAAGTGTTCTGAAGAGACACACAGCAGCTTCTCCTTCATTTTATCCAACACTTCAACCCGTGAGAGATCCATAGGACGGATAAAACACAAGCCCGTGCGACTTATTGTGTTTGTCATACGCTCTCTATTTAATATCTAAGCTGAAAAGAAACTTCTGGATGTAGTAAATACTCACACTTTTGCTTTTACGGTGTAGTGTAATGAGGCGATTGCTGTGTAACTACAAGCTGAAAAAGCAACAATAACGCGAGCTCACTCACAACTTCAAGGTCCTTGGGTCGAGCTTGAGCTCCATGTTCTTCCTGTGTCCGTGTGGGATTCAACTAGTTTTCTGCCAACTCCCAAAATCATTCCAACAGCTTTCAAGATTCAAGAGAATTAAAAGTTTGCTGTGATATGTTCAGGAAACAGTTCAAATGAAATCATGGACAGTTGTGACGCAAGTGATTAAGGCTCTGGGTTGCTGGTTGGAGGATTGGAGTTCAAACCCCAGCACTGCCAAGCTGCCACTGTTGGGCCCTTGAGCAAGGCCCTTATCCCTCACTGCTCCAAGGGTATAGTATGATGGCTAACCCTGTGCTTTGTCACCAACCTCCAAAGTTGGGATATGTGAAGAATGAATTTCACTGTGCTGTAATGTATATGTGGGGGACTCGGTGGCTTAGTGGTTAGCACTTTTGCCTCACACCTCCAGGGTTGGGGGTTTGATTCCCGCTTCCGCCTTGTGTGTGTGGAGTTTGCATGTTCTCCCCGTGCCTTGGGGGTTTCCTCCGGGTACTCCGGTTTCCTCCCCTAGTCCAAAGACATGCATGGTAAGTTGATTGGCATCTCTGGAAAAATTGTCCATAGTGTGTGAGTGTGTGAGTGAATGAGAGTGTGTGTGCCCTGCGATGGGTTGGCACTCCGTCCAAGGTGTATCCTGCCTTGATGCCCGATGACGCCCGAGATAGGCACAGGCTCCCCGTGACCCAGAGAAGTTCGTATAAGCAGTAGAGAATGAATGAATGAATGAATGAATGTAATGTATATGTAACAAAATAAAGTATTTGTCTATTACAACAGGATATACACAAGACACAAAAATGTATTTTACAAATAGTACAAGAAGGAAGGCAAAAAAACAGACTGAAAATATTTGCAAGAAAAAGTGTATATCTTCTACGAATAACACTTGCCAAGAGGTGGGGTATACTGTACTATACAGCAAGTGAACTGTCAGCTCTCAAAGTGGATATGCTGGAAGCAGGAAAATGGAAGGTGTAAGGATGTGAGCATTATAACTGAAGCATGGAACAATTGAAGAAGGTTGCCTGGTCTGATGAATTGTGTGGATGGCTAGGTGTGTGTGCGTTGCTTATTCAGGGAAGACACGGCACCAGGATGCACTATGGGAAGAAGGCAGGCTGGCAGATACAGTGTAATGCCCTGTGCAATGTTTTGCTCGGAAACCACAACTCGTGGCATTCAGGACACGTATCACCAAGCTAAACATTGTTGAAGATCGAGTCATGCTAACGTTATTCCCTAATGGAAATGTCTGCTTTCAGCAGGATAATGCTTCCTGCCACACTGCAAAAATTGTTCAGGAATGATTTGAGGAACATGACCGTGGGGCTTGACCTCCTTATTCCCCAGGACTCAATCTGATCGAGCATCTGTGGGTGGTGCTGGACAATCATGTCAGACCAGTGACACAGTATCTGAGAGTCAGGGCTGTTTTGGATGTACAAGGACGTAGACAATATTAAGCAGGTGGTTTGACTGATGTAGCTGATTGGTGGATGTAAACAGTAGTGGTCCTTGAAGTGGATGATGTGTGGGTAGGGTGAAGTAAAGCTAAAGTAAGTAAATATACTGTATGTCTGGAACATAAATTGGTGATTAATTGATCGTTATGTGTGGGAAATAACATATACACAAACAAAACATAAACAAAAATTTGAAAGCTAAAATTACACTATTTAAAAGTGAACTTAGGCATTGCATTGAGGTCTTAAAGATCTAAGAAATAAAAAAGCAAAATGGATGATAGGATCTTTAAATTGTTTTCTTTTGAAAACCTTTCGTAAATGAAAATGATTTCTTTAACTTTTTTTTTCTTTTGTTTTTCCCTTTTTCCTTTTCCTTTGATGCTATTAGAAATGTAATTGATAAATATTGGATATACAGTACTGTGATCCTCTATATATTTTGACTCTAGGACCACTAGAGTCAAAATAAGACAATTCTTTTTAGACATATTCAAAATATCTTAATGCAAGATTGTTAAAATGACATTTTAGCAGTATCGCTCTGTTCTGAATTCCCCATCCTTTTCATGAGCTCCATGAAAGCTAGTCAGGGAACAGCAGCCGCTTCTGGGGACTATCTCCCATTTAAACTGGGAAGCCGCAAAAATCCCCCATTTAGAACGGATCCTGCATCAGTGACAACAAAATGACCCGGATTAAGTTCAAAAGTTTCAAGGAGGAGCCTGGGGAGGAGGTGGGTTGCAAGCAATGCAGAGGAAACAGCCAAGCAGGCAGACTGAAATGTTTGAATGCCCTGTTTGAAAGGGACCAATTGAACGCTTAGTAATCAGATCAGCTGATAGGGCTGGGTTAGACAATTAGACAGTCAGCTGATAGAGCTTGACTATGTGGAATGCCTGAACTGATGCTGATCACTACCCACACACATATATAGTATAGTATATATATATAGTATGTCTGTTATTCCTGCTATGCAAATGATTAAGTGAATTAATTAATCAGTTCACAGTTAGAAGAAATGAAGCAATGGGACATATTTAGCCCACAGACTTGTCTTGTATGACAGCTGTATTTTTATTAATTAGCAAGAATAAAGTTTGATAAATGTACATGCTATATAAACCGATTCTTTATTATTATTATTATTATTATTATTATTATTATTATTATTAGTAGTAGTAGTAGTAGTAGTAGTAGTAGTAGTAGTATTGTTTATTATTATTATTATTATTATTATATTATTATTAGTAGTAGTAGTAGTAGTAGTAGTAGTAGTAGTATTGTTTATTATTATTATTATTATTAAAATCACTGTTGCATGTAAAAGGTTTGGTCCTGCAATAAGGTCACAGTTTTTAATTTTTTCTCCTTCACCTAGTGCCCAGATGCTGTATGGTGAACAGTGTTAAATAGACCAGATTATATAAATGAAACATGCTTATGAGGAAGTAGGGCAGCTTCTGTACACCAGCCCTGGAATATATTAGCCAGATGTGCATTAAATAAAGAGGATCTCAGACCTGAGCGAGAAAAACACAACCAAATTGAACACAGAAACAACTGAATGGAATATTATGGTGGAGGATGAATTTCATTACATTTAAATTATACTACATTTAATTAGCAGTTCCCACATTTATTTATTTGTTTAAATAATTTCACCACAGTGGCACCTTCCTGTTTTTTGGCACAAAGTTTTAGCACATCTCTGAGGTCGGGTCAGATTTCCACTACTGAATACAATATAATGGTCTTGTTTCTCTTTGCATTTTTTTTTATTTTGTACATCTCGGAGCATATATTGTTTGAAAAGATTGAAACGAAATTTTGATGGCTAACATTTCAGATGCTTTTCCTCTTATACACAGTGATTACCCAATCATAGCTGATCAACTCTAACTAGGCGCAAGCTTTCAGGACTTCTCATTAAAATTTCATCTAAGATTCAGGATATGTGGATGATGCTGATCAGAGGTGTCCAATCTTATCCTCAAAAAACCTCTGATGGTTATGTTTTTTAGTCCATCCAGTCAGAGCTTCCAGTTTCCATCTAGGTTTTAACTTTGAATTAACTAGAAGATGCAGCTTGTGCTTGGTTGGAATGAACACCACAGCCCTCGTCAATAAAACTGGGATCAGAATTAAATGGTGCATTGAGGATGAGTTTAGGACTATTTTTTATGGGGTAAAACATTAGACATAAAAAAGACCAAGCCAATAAAGAAATTCTAATATAAAGAAAACAGCAAAGTGCTGATCACTGCTCCTCCTGTTTAGTTCACCTACTGGTAAGAAAATCAGATCAGAACAACCACAGCGCATCTTTCTGAACTCCAGAACGTAGGCGTATGGCCTATGTAACTTGTGACTATTCCACTGTACAGAGCAAGACAGTTTCACTGCAGCTTTAACCTATGAGCTCTTCACTGTTAGCTGTCAGTATAAGCTGCTCTTTTAGTTGCTTTGACCCCTTATACATGAACACTGAGTCCTGACCATGATATTCTGAACATTTATTATAATCCATGTAGTATATTTTCTGTATGTATGCAGAAAAAATCCAAATATTATATATACATATACCTTGGTTTATGGACTAGTCATTATGATGATGATGACGATGATGATGATGATGATGATGATGATTATTATTATTATTATTATTATTAGTAGTAGTAGTAGTAGTATAAATTTATTAATTTATTGATTATTCAGTTATATATTTTTCTATTTTTCATGAAATATTCTTTTTTTCTTCTCTTTTATATTTCTAATAAAAAAATTATAAAAAAATAGATAGATAGATAGATAGATAGATAGATAGATAGATAGATAGATAGATAGATAGA
Source organism: Tachysurus fulvidraco (assembly GCF_022655615.1). Lineage (NCBI taxonomy): Eukaryota > Metazoa > Chordata > Actinopteri > Siluriformes > Bagridae > Tachysurus > Tachysurus fulvidraco. The sequence continues at coordinate 6,424,288 of NC_062522.1, forward strand.
TAGATAGATAGAGTTCAAAAAATAAAATTTTATTAAGCAATGGACCATAGTATAGGAAACATACAGTAGATTCTAAAAATACTCTCTCTCTCTCTCTCTCTCTCTCTCTCTCTCTCTCTCTCTCTCTCTCTCTCTCTCTCTCTCTCTCTCTCTCTCTCTCTCTCTCTCTCTCTGTATACATACCTATCAGATTTCTTTTGAACCCCACACAAGTACACAGTTCATTTTAATATGCAAAATGTATATACTGCAATTTAATACACAAATGAATCTATGATTTGATTTTAATCTTATAATTGCCTGGTGAACTGTTTACTGCTTGATATCAGTCATTATAGCATTTTATTGCAGTTCAGCGATCGGTTTTGCAGCCTGTCGACCCTCCGTGGACTCAATCCCTCAGTCTACACCTTTAAAATGTGTCCTGAATTCGGACTGGTATTAAATAATGATCTTCCTGGATTATCCAGTGTTGTAGGATGTGTATGATCCAATTTTATTTCCAATATACCATCAGTCCTGTAATGGCCTTACCAATATAGTACTGTAAATATTAACCATGTTTATAATTTATGAGTCAGGAGAAGCTTGTGTTGCACGATGTTCAAGTCACAGTGACCCCAGTCTTCTCAGCCAAAGCTTCATCCACAAGCTGTGTCTGTCTGGCAGGAGCCGCTTGTTTGGTTTGGTGTAAAATCCTGTTTGTTTATGGGAGGTTTTATGAAATCTCAGGTTTTCAGTGTTGAGACTCCAGCAAAGAAAACAAAATGTGCAGCTTTGATGACTGAAGGACGACCGGTAATACAAAACGATTAAAGCAAGTCATTAAATTTAGATCCTGTCACATTTTCAGCATTGATTAAGGTTTTATTGTTCATTTTGTTTATTTTGTACTGATTAAAAAGAAGAAGAATAAAGGGTTAAATGCAATAGCACTGTAATAGTAAAGGCACCTGAAGAGTCTTTTTGGGAAAATAGCTATCGACAAAATGTTTCACTGATTCATCTGATGAAACAGGGACCGAGATAGATGGACGTGATAGCTCTTCTCATTCACGCCACTGTTGTTTTGCCTCTCCTCACTGCTAAACTCCAATCGTATGACAGCTAATTTGTTTAAAAAGCGCCTATTCTGTTCCCTCAGCCGAGAGAGAAGGTGAATGACAAATGTGTGATGGTTCCTACTGTAATTCAGTCCTAATGGGACGCATACATCTCCGTTACTTCATTCGTGCCAATTATTCCTGAATATTTTTAGGAAATGAGAACTAATAGCCTCAATCAGCACACCTTAATATACCTTATTCCAAAGATCAGAGGACGGCATTAAATATTACACACGGTTCCTTCCTCCTCCATGAATAATTTGAGAAAAAATTTGACTAATTTGATGACACTGCGGTATGGACATGGTACTATACTGATAAAGGATTAAAAAAAATCTTAAATTGGAATGTAATTCGGAATATTATGAATCAAAATCCATTTTATTTCTCAAGAACTTAGTGAAAGTGGTAGCAATATAGAGTACTGCAGAGATGACGTACAGTATCAAGAGTCAAGTCAAGAAGCTTTTATTGTCATTACAACCATATATAGCTGTTACAGTACACAGTGAAATGAGGCAACGTTTGTCTAGGATCAAGGTGCTACATAAAACAAAGAAAGGGCTAAGGACTTGTACTGTAAGTAGTCAGCCACATAAAGTGCAACTGTGCAACCTGGTGCAAACAGTGCAGGACAAGACAAACAAGACAGACAAGACAGTGCAAGACAAAAGACAGTGCAGGACAAAGACAGTGTAGACAAAAAATTACAAGACAATACAAAAAGTACAAAAAATATACAATACACAAAAGACAATAAACAGTAAACAGAAACAACACCGACCGACCAGTGTAAATTAGTGTATGTAAATACTGTATGTGAATAGTATGCTTGTATGCCCAACTTGGAAGATTTTTCCAGTGACTTTAGATAGTTGCATAAAATATCCTTCACAATTAAATACAACTATCTATGAACCTAAAAACAGCTTACAAAGCTAAAGTTATATAAAGATACTGTATAAACAAACTACTATGGAAAGTCACATGACTTTAACATCACCACTGTTAAGGTTTCAACTCTTTCAATCTTTATGTCAATTCATGTTCCCTGATAAAGCTTTTATTGTGAATGGATCTGAATATATGAACAGTTGGAAGTTTGTAAATGTTTGTTATTAGTTTAAACACCATGTAATAGCTGGTGTTAACAGTTTCGTTTCATTCATTCATTCATTCATTCATTCATTCAATCATTCATTAATTCATTCATTCATTCAATCATTCATTAATTTTCTACCGCTTATCCGAACTACCTCGGGTCACGGGGAGCCTGTGCTTATCTCAGGCGTCATCGGGCATCAAGGCATGATACACCCTGGACGGAGTGCCAACCCATCACAGGGCACACACAAACACTCTCATACACTCACACGCTCACACACTATGGACAATTTTCCAGAGATGCCAATCAACCTATCATGCATGTCTTTGGACCGTGGGAGGAAACCGGAGTACCCGGAGGAAACCCCCGAGGAACGGGGAGAACATGCAAATTACACACACACACACGGCGGAGGCAGGAATTGAACCCCCAACCCTGGAGGTGTGAGGCAAACATGCTAACCACTAAGCCACCGTGCCCCCCTGTTTCAGTCATATAACTAAAAAAATCAGTAATTTTTCATGCATCAAAATGCATTTAATTAAACATTCTCATCAAGCTACAATTACAGCAGATACATGAACTTATAATACACCTCGATATATACACCTTATTCCACAGCTGTCATTTCACACCACTTATTCCACACTATTCATATCCATTTCGTATCCGCAATCCGCATCCCTGATTCCACACCCTATCATTCCATTTGCTCGTTCGACACCTTCACCTTGCTCCGAGTCTCTGGATGCTGAGATATACTCGCCAGCCTACGCAAACGTTGATCCATTTATAAACAAACTCCTTGGCTGGAAGTTCTAGGTTAAAAAAGACATTACAGCTTATATATTTTTTGAAGAAGCGTCCTGTCAATTTGTATTAACCTGCAGTAAAAGTATTTACCACTTGACCCATAAATCAAATAATACACAACGTGGATTGATATAAAGAAAAATAAGAATTGATTCAGCTTCAGCACTTTCAGGGCTGGAACAGAATAGTCACAGACGATAAATCTGCACTTTTTTTTGACCAATCAGAATCAAGAGTTCAGCAGCAGTGTTGTATCAAGTTTGTGCATAATTTATTTAATGAGTCAGAGGTTAAATACTTTTACTCATCCTAATACATCATTGTCTCTATAGAGCAATATACACAGTGGCTTTACATGAACAGATAATTGATGTAAGGAGACATTGATACGTGAGGCCAAAGGTGTACAGTACTGTACATACATATTTCATGAAAAAGAAGCCAATAGGCTGTGAGGATCCTGAGGCATCTAGAGATGTATCAGCTCCAATTGGATTCTGCTTCATGGAGCTTTCGGTCATTTAAAGAGAAGATGCAGACTCCATGGTCTTTGACCTCCTAATCAATACAGAACTGTCAGACAGTATCTGACTGTGGCAAGCACATTATTCATAATAACACTCTCTGGTGTTTATAACAGTTTATAATCACACCCACCAGTGTCACCCAGATGAGGATGAGGTTCACTTTTGAGTCTGGTTCCTCTCAAGGTTTCTTCCTCTTCCATCTAAGGGAGTTTTTCCTCACCACAGTCACCTCAGACTTGTTCATTGAGGATAAACACAAACATTAAAGATAAATTAAGATAAATATATTTAAATCTAAGTCTAATATTAATCTTGAACTTTTTTATACTGTATTTCTTATGTCCTGTAAACCTGCTTCGATTCTATGCCCATCGTCTAGAGTGCTATACAAATAAAATAAAATTCAGTCAAATACTAAAGTCTTTAAATCTCAATTTTTCACAACTCTCACATTTCATGTTACGGTACATTTCTTTTGACTAGCCAATTAACACGTCTCTTTGTTCACATCAGAGGGAATTTTAAATCAATCGATTAGATTTAGATTACTATATCAGAATTCCTGTGGGTCCAAAGCTAGCAACCAACACACTATCTTTTTAAATAGCTTCCAGTAACTGATGTAATGATTTGAGAAGCTTCTGACCAGTCGATTGTCATAATTAGGAGATAATTGGGAGTGCACCTGAGGCCGTATTTAATGGCTAGAGGACGTATTTAATGGCTAACCACTAGAGGTAGAGGTATTGTCTCAATGACTTTCCTTCAGTTCAGTAGTTTAGTGCACTGATCAGGGAGTTAGAAAATTACAAGCTCTTAAAAAAATGCCCCCAAAACCCAGGAAACATTGATGTTTCTTACTGAAAATCTGGATGTCATATTTTTTGAAGCCTCTCAGTTGAAAAAATAAATAAATAAATAATTGGATGAACTTTATCTACAAATGTAAATAAGTAGCTTGTTATAACTGTATCTTTCACATAATTACTTGCATTTGTGTTCTATATACAATATATTTGAGTCTAATGATTTTAACACTTCATAAAATATTCACTAGCTAGAAATCTAAGTATTTTTCATAATGTAGTTTAAACAACATCATGGGAGAGGTAGGTTCTCTAAAAAAAAGAGAAAATCTTTCTACTTCTATAATTATTTAGTTGTAGAATCTTCTAGATCTGGAATCGAGCTTGTTATAACTGTATCTAAGTAGCTTGTAAGTAAGTACAAGCTACTTAGATACTTACTTAGATGTAAGTAGCTTGTTATAACTGTATCTTTCACATAATTACTTGCATTTGTGTTCTATATACAATATATTTGAGTCTAATGATTTTAACACTTCATAAAATATTCACTAGCTAGAAATCTAAGTATTTTTCATAATGTAGTTTAAACAACATCATGGGAGAGGTAGGTTCTCTAAAAAAAAAGAGAAAATCTTTCTACTTCTATAATTATTTAGTTGTAGAATCTTCTAGATCTGGAATCGTCTTCTGTATATTAACTTTATAGTCTCTATTGTATATAGCATTTATGAAAAAAGACAGTATAAGCACTTTAAATCCGTGTTATTGTAATATTTTTCTTCACAAAAGTGAAAAAAGAGAGGCTAGTAGCTAAAAGCTGCTTTAATATAACAGGAACTAACACATTAGACAGATGATAGATTAACTGTAACTTTACATAAATAAAATAGATGAAATTGTGTACTTTAACTAATAACATTTTTTTAACTGCTGTCAGATTGCCCAGTATAATAGGAATAAAACATACTGAGATGGGAAATTCCTTAAAAATACTTCAGTGAGCTAATAATCCCATCACTCAATCCCACCACTGATTAATATCCTAGAAAAGAATTAATGTAGTAATTTTTTTCTCACATAAGCGAATGGGGAATGATGTTAAGTGGGGAACATTTTGGTCCAAAGTAAGATGAGTAATCATGTAAATTTGGAATGTTTTACATGTACAATTATTCAGTTGCACAAACTTCTAGATTTAAAATATTTTACTTCTTTGATCAGCAGCAGAATCGTCTACAACTGGAACGTTCTAAAATCGTTCTTCTATAATTTACTTATCTTCGGTCTTCTAAATATTTGACTTCTTTAAAAAATATTTGTAGAATGTTCTGGATGTGGAATTTTCTTTAACCAAGTTGTATTGAGAATCTCCTAAAACTGGAATGTTTTAATTCTTTAATCTACTAGTCGAGCACAAGTCAGATTTATTGCTCATCTATGTAGCGTTCAATGAAAATCTTGTATTTTTTTTTTCTACAATGAAACCATATCTTCAAAAATGTGTGTGAAATGAATCAGCCTTTAGGAGAATGTGGAGATGGAATAAACTGAGTGTGAAATTCAGAACACAGTGTCCTTGTTAGTCAAGACTCCCCTATCATTTTGCTAGATACCAGATCTATTTAAAATCTTGTTCAGATGTGTGTCGAGGGCTGGTTGTACATTCAACGCTATTTGATGCAGAGGAAAAAAAGTCAAGCCTTTTGGCTTCCCTCTGCCTTTCTTGTTTCAAAATGAAATCGCAACCCTCGCATTGTCTCATGGGCCTTTTGTAGACATCTAAAGATGCTAACGCATTGAAACATGTTGTAATTGCAGTCGTTCTCCTTCTGCCATCTCTGAATTTATTTCATCCCTTTTGCAGAATTTGCTTCTCTCTCTTGATAAATTGGGCTGTGAGTTGTGCAGAAGATTGCTACCTGAAGGATATGATATCTGCTAAAACCTGACATGCATCTCATTTAGGCGTTTCCTTTTTGTCTGCCGTTCATTTCTGTTTTTATTTTCATTCCTCCGCGTAGGTGAGCGCGTGGGCCGAGCCAGCAGTTGTTAGCTCAAATGTCTTCGTGTTTTGCTAATGGATTTGTAGGCTGGCAACGATGTAATGGGCCTCGTTCGTTCTTTTGTTCTTTTTTTTTCATGAGTGCAAAGATAAATAAATAAATCGCAAGTTCATCATGCAAATTTTTGCCTGGCGACCGTCGCACATTCTTCAAACAGACACCTCCTTTGGAGAGAGAGACGCCAACTGATAAAGTGACAAATGAGCTACAGATCTCTACATGAGATGCCTCCTCCCTCTGCTTTTGTGTCCCTGTGTGTGTGTGTGTGTGTGTGTGTGAGAGAGAGAGAGAGAGAGAGAGAGAGAGTGTGTGTGTGTGTGTGTGTGTGTGTGTGTGTGTGTGTGTGTGTGTGTGTGTGTGTGTGTGTGTGTGTGTGTGTCTATTGGGAAAGAAAGAGTAAAACTGGGTCGATGCACTGAACATCAGTCATAAGACTATCACGCAATATCTATCATGTATAAATCTATTTCTACAGCCATATCTTAAGATACAGGATAAATGTCACTTTAAAAACAATACCACTTATTTTAATATAGTACCATTAAATTACAAATTTTTTATTTAAGTCATTAACAGATTGCAAAAAAGCATGTTAAAAGCATGTTTAATTACATGTTCATTGAAAAATGAACTCAAATATTAAAAGTAATATGAAATATGAAAAAATATTAATGTCACAATGAATGTTACATTTTCACTTTTTGGCACTTTTACACTATTTTTATAGTTTGTTAATCATTTTACTGTTTTCTTGTTATTCTGTGTTATCCATATAATACTACTACTACTACTACTACTACTACTACTACTACTACTACTAATAATAATAATAACAATAACAATAATAATAATAATAATATATTATTATTATTGTTATTGTTATTATTATTATTATTATTATTATTATTAATATTATTATTGTTATTAATAATAATATGTAAAATTATTTATATTATGATAATAATAATAATAATAATAATAATAATAATAATAATAATAATAATAATAATAATAATAATAATTACCTTTAATTAGTTAACCTTTTTTCAATCTTTTAAATATTAATATGATAGACTATTAACTGGTAAACGCACAGAGAAGCTGATGTGTTTGAACCCGAGGGTACAGATGAGGAAGTTCCAGAGCTGGACAGATTAACAGACTAAAGTAATGCTGAGATAAAGTAAAGGGTAAATCCATCTACAGCATTATCAGCAGGTATTCAAATGGCATTTTGGGTAATGTATGAAAAGGTTATCCAAAGTGGACAATAGACCAATGATAGGAAATCACAATTTCATTACAAATCTTGGATGTCAATGAAAAAAAAAAAATCACGTTAACTCAGTTTCCCAGAGGACAAAAATTTTCACCTGTTTTACTGTGTCTCTGTTCAGTTTTAAATGTCTTTATCATGCCTCAGTCTGCTGTGCTGGTTAATAATGAGCTCATATGAAATTAGAAACTTAGAGCTTTGGGAATTTTTGTTTTTTTATATTTCTGTATTTATCTAGCATACTAGTGGCATTCATATATTCATAGAAAAGTAAAAAAACAAACAAAAAAAAACAATGTCCACACAAATTGCCGTATCTTTAAAGTAAACGGTGATCAAATTCGTGCTCTGCTCTCTGAGATGCCCCAAGTGCTCATGCAAAAAAAAAAACGGGTGTAAAATTTGAAGGTTAAAAACTGAGCGAAAAACACGTCTCACACAAAGCCAAAAGAATCCTGACTCATTCTATATCACACTTGCGTAAAAACAAAATAATTCATTTGTTAATACTGATTGAAAATGTCTCATATGTAGATTTCCATTTCTTTGGCAGACTGGAACGCCAATGTACTGCTGAAAATGGTTCATTATAATGATAATTATACATGTTGTTTCTTTAAACATTTAATTCAGTGGAATTTAATAGGCTGAGGCTTATAAAGCTAGTTTGGATTAAATTTACAAAAAGAATCATACTGGCAAAGAGAGACGTTGAGACTTTCTGTGGGAGAGAAATTGACAGAAAACATTTAGAGAGTAGAGAGAGAGAGAGAGAGAGAGAGAGAGAGAGAGAGAGAGAGAGAGAGAGAGAGAGAGAGAGAGAGAGAGAGAACTTGTATGACAAGGACAGATGTTCTTTGACCATAAATAAATGCACTTTGTTCCTCCAGCCTTACAGAGCCCTCAAAACCCTCTTGTCTCTGGTCCACTTGTGTTAGAATTAATAAAACACAAGGTCACAGAAAGCAAGACAGACAGAGAGTCAGAAAAGCAGAGACCATGGTGAATGACACAGCGCTGACATATATTGGCTCCTGTGAACTCTCCTGGGACTTCTGCATTTTTATCTTTCTCATAGGTTTGCACCCGGCGACGACATAAAAATGGCCTTTCGATCGATGCGAGTCTCACATTAGCATGGTAGGGCACTGATAGCGCTGTATTTGCCATGTAGAAAGCAGAAAGGTGTCAGATATTGACTGTAAGACTGAATACCACACCTCTGAGCCATAGCTAGGACCGCAGCGGGACGACACAATGTACACTGCTATTCATTTAATAGTTCAATAGTCCCAGCATACGCTAGTTCAATCTTATTGGAATTAGCCCAGAGTGCACCACAGTGCATATGTATTCCTCAACCAAACATTTCCATATAACCAGAGCCACAAGCTGATCGATTACTAACCCTGATATGCAGGAGATCGCTGTAACGATCCACGAGAAACTGATGATGGTGCTCCAGCTGTATCGGATCGTGATCTTAGTGCCAGCGTTCATCTGTTCCCATCATCGCTGCTTCGTTTAGTTATAAGGCAAGACACTACAGATAGAACAACCTTTATGGAGACATATTTTATTTAGAATTTTAGATAAAGACTTACATGTCAAATAAAATGGCATTTTTGTTAGCATTCAGCTAAATGATAAACTTCTGCATTTTATTTCTTTACCTTTTTATATTTATGTATATATTTATATATTTATATATTTATGTATAAATCACTACATTAACTGAACGATATTATTTGAACCAATTAAAAAACAACAACAACAAAAAAAAACTTGTCAGAATATTTGGTCACATATCCCCGAATTTACTGTACTAGTATTTATTTATTTATTTATTTATTTATTTATCAGAAGATAAATCTCTGAAAAATTGAAAAAGAAAAGAAAAATTGTTGAATTTTTTTTAATTTGTCCAAAAAAAAAATTTTCTGTAGTTTTAATTTTTTGATTTAATTGTTTTTATTCTTATTTTTTTATTACAATTTTTCCAATATTTTTCATCTGTTTAAAATTGTAAAGAACACGCTTTTTTTGCCCAGCTTTATTTTATTTCTATTTTTTATTTACTTACCTTTACTGTCAAGCCTTATATTTTAACCACATAGTAATAATATCTGTCATAGAATGCAAGCTAGGAAAATGAAATAAAATAAAATAAAAATAAAAAAACTTCAGACGTCTACCTCTTCAGACGATACCTAGAAAATCACTTCATTATTTTCCCCCAACACATCCTTTCCTGTTGATTGTTTTCTGTATTGCGTCTTGGTTTTCTCACTTTGGTTACAGCCTGCACCACTTATACAAACCAGCGTGCATCTCTAAGCTTTCAAAAGATGAACTGAAAAATAGTCTACTTTTTTTTTTATATATAGTGTTATTCAGAATATTGGGATTTTAAAGTTTGATTGTTTAGGGTAACATGATGTAAAATGATGAAACAACTGAGGACTGAAAATCAGAGAGTAGTTTCAGAGAGATGAGGTTTGTAAATATTGCTGAAAGTAATGTTGTTGGCGTGCTAAATATATGTACATGGTGATGAACCAATAACAGTAAACAATTTCCAGGCTCCATCTGTCACCATGAACACATTTTCACTGTAGTGTAGGTTTTTTTTAACTGTTAAAGAACTTACTTTATGTTTATATCTTGTTACTAAGTGTACATTTTGTAATTCTTTATTTCTTTCTACCTTTCTTTTACACATTTTATTATTCTGTTATTATTTATCTATTTATTTATTTATCTATTTATTTATGTATTTATTTATTTGCCGGTGAACCTTTTTTTTTTTTGTAAACTAATACAGCACATTATGTTTATATTATTTACCTTTTGCAATTCGTTCTTTCTTTTTTTTTTTACATATTTGCATTTATTAATTCTATCTATCTATCTATCTATCTATCTATCTATCTATCTATCTATCTATCTATCTATCTATCTATCTATCTATCTATCTATCTATCTATTATTATTTTATCTTTTATGTATTTATTTATTTATTTGTTTATTTGCCTGTGAATTATTTATTTATTTGTTTGTTTGTTTGTTTGTTTGGGAATGCTGAGAAATGAAACACATCTGTTGTGTGCTTAAACACTTAAATATCTACTCCGGCTCATTTAATTCTAGCCCGCTTTTATTCCTAAAATTTCCTTGCATCACAGTTCTTCAGCTGAATTCTTGTCATTTCCTTAAAGAAGTGGTGCTTGGGATAAATTCTACCTCATATACTGTATGTATGCTACCTCATGAGCATCCATATGACAGGTCTCTGGGGGAATAAACAAAACAAAACAAAAGATGAGTTTAAATGTAAGGTCAATACCCGGAAATGTGTTAGCACCAGTGTGAGGAGAGGTGTAAGTCCGTATGTGATAAATACTCTATGTTGCACCGAGTCCTTCTGCCTTCTGTCCGGCTGCTGTTTCCTCTCACATACTGCACTTCCTCCTGTGTGTGGTGAAATCTGTTTGGAGACAGGAAGCATTGTTCCCACAAAATCGATCTGAAATATGCTGTAGTCCAGATAAAGCAAAGACAGAGAACTGCACATTTCAGTACGATGATCTTCCATCCTGTGCTGGAAATGAGTAATTGTGATTTTGATTGCGCCACCCTTTTTTTGGTCAACCTTTGACCCTGGTGATATTTCGCCGTGTCACTGTCACATCTCTCAGCTTTTCAGAGGATAATGTATTCGGATATCCAACTAGGTGATAACAAAATTGCCTGACATTTTCAGATTTATTACTGTATTTTCCTATTATCGGCGGAAAAAATATAGGCAAATGCATCTCCATAAATCATGCTGAGGGAGACGCTGGGCTCATTGTGGCCTTTTTTCTCTTTCGTTCTTTTTTTTTTCCTTTTTTTTTTTGTGGAAAGGAGTTCTCTGCTTTCGATTGGGAAATAAATTGCAGCCTCATTTCGCCTGGATGGAAATGAGAGAGAAGAGGCCTGAGCCGTTCAATGGAAAGATTTTTTTTTTCCTTTCAGAGAAATGCAGCTACTTTTCGGGCTCAATACTGATTTGTGCTCATTGCCTCTGACAGCCGCAGCTCCAGTTGCTCTGGTTTTGTAATATTTGTTCTTTCTTGGAGGACGCACTTCACCAGCTTCTCCTCTTGTTCCATTTTCATGGTCTGTTATCTCTTATACTGTTTTTTTTTTTACTTAGCAATAGATGTAGCATTGATTTTATAGCAACCATTGTAAAAATGATCAGTCCCAGATGTATCCGATTGGAGCAGAAATGAGAGCTGCAGGAAATGAGATGGTGAAAGTCATCTTTCTGTTTCACATTTACAGACTTTTACTTAAAACTTTATTTTGACTTGAGTCTTTCAGCTCAAAATAATATGTCAAATGATCACCTACTGGATATAACTATGATTTATAATTCAAAGAATTATTTGTGTGTGTGTGTGTGTGTGTGTGTGTGTGTGTGTGTGTGTGTGTGTGTGTGTGTGTCAGTATGAGCATAATTGTGATAGTTGCGTGGTTATCTGTGTTGGTGTTGTAATCATCATTATTCCGGTTGTGTGATTATTCCCTCGCATTCAGTGGGTCAGTCTTTGTGTCAGTGAATCTTTCGGTCATTTCTGCTCAGCGGTTTAGTCGAGTCAGTGAGTTCAACGAGCCTCGTTCAAGCTCATTAAGTCCAAGCTGGAGATTTTTTTAGTCTTTCTGCTTGGTGTTGCATATGAAAAAGAATTCTTTTATGTGATATGTGGCAGATTGCCTGCTTGTGTGTTTACTCTTTTTGGTGTACTGCAACTGAAAGTGGAAGAAAACTGAATGAATGATTCTGCTTCTCAGTTTGCTTTTATTATCATGAGGCTAGCCATGTAATTGACAATTGCTCAGCCCTAGAGAGGAAACAGAAAACATAGAAATAGAACTCTGGTCAGATCAAATTTTTACTTCAGATAAGACTTTTGCTATTGTTTATAATGCACGGCACCTACACAAAGACAAAGATCCTTGATGCTACTACACCATCTAAACTGCTAGGTACTGGGGCATTAATATGCCCGGTTGATTCTACAACAGTGTGCCAGAGTATGTAACTTGTTAAACACCATCACAGGGCACCAGATACATATTCACACCTAGCTTAGCCAATCAAACTGAAGAACCTAGCGCTCAATATGGGTTAGATTAATTTAGTCATCTTCAGTAGCCCATTTATTCCTGGTTAGGGTTGTGGTGGATGAACCCTATACTGGGAACATTAGGTGTCAATACACCTTGAATAATATGTTAGCTCAACACAAGACACCAGACACAAATATACACACCTAGCATATCCAATCAAACTAAAGAACCTAGTTGAAACTTACAGTACACAGATGCTGGGAGAACATGCACAGAGGCTAAGAATCTTACTGGCACTGTAATTCTGGATATAAATATCCTAAAGTTATGGGGAATGTTTTCTACCTTACATAAAGTTACAGGGAATTTAAACCCTATCACAGGGGACTCGGGGTGCAAGATTGGGTACACCATGGATAGGGTTAGGATGGCGTGGATGGGGTGCCAACACCGTGGATGGGGTGACAACCACTTGCCAACCCCATGCAGGGTGTGTTTGCACACTCAACCACCCATTTGCATGCTGTGTACAATTTGGACGTGCCAATGAGCCTGTAGACATGTCTTTGGACTTGGGGAAAGGAAACTGGAATACATAGAGGAAACCTATAAAACACAAGGAGAACATCTTTATGCACACAGTATGGATGTTGAAATCAAACCCCCAATGCCAGAGGTTTGAAGCAAAATGTGTTAACATTAATCCACCATGCCCCTTAAACAAGGGTATTTTTGATGAGTAATGCAAATGATCCCCTTAAGGAATAGAACATATAGATGCAGCCTATCAAATTGTGATTCCAGTTGTTCATCTGTAGCAAACCATTTATTTCTCTCTCTCAGGAAAGATGTCATACAGTTCTGTCCATTTTTGCAAAATGTACTGGGAAGCTTAATCAAGTTGTTCCTCCTGCACCTCTTTGCCCTATTCCTATAATTGGCTATGGCTTATTGAATATCTACTGGTTGATTATGTTGGGCTGCCTGAGGCCAAGTCCAAGAATCAGTACTTACTGATAATTTGTCGGGGAAAAAAAAACTTTGCAGAATCTTTTCCTCCTTGTAGAATTACTACTTGTCAATTGTGGTTCAAGTGCTTGTAGAATTCTTCACCACTGTTGGGTTCGTCACACTTTGTTCAAACAGTTCAAGGTGCTAATTTTCGGTCCAAGCAATTTGTGCATGTAATGAAAAAAAATCTGAACATAGCTGACCAGGTGTCTTTATCATTCTGGGCTACAAGAAGTCTTGCTTTTGAAGGCTATGCATTAAATCATTGCCAAGATACAGGACAAATCTAGGATGAATGTGTTCTATTTGAGATATTTGCTGTATTGTATGTGAAGCCACCCAAATATTGGTCGGATTCAATCTTGGAGAAATTTTGGAAAAGAAGTCCTTGGAGGAATAACAAGCACTTTTGTGAATGTACAATTTTGAAAATTTAGATTCTCAATGTGTTCACTATATGTACATAAGTCTTAGATGTATTTGTGACAGGAAATCGGTCCCCATGAAATTTCATCCCAGTTCACGAACAATGGTTTATTTTCTTGTTCCTGGTCCAGCTCTATGAGTTAAGTTTTCAGGTCAGGTTTTCTCTATGATAATATTTTGAATGAATACCACACGTGTGTTTCTGCTATTTCTGAGTCCAGGAAAACTTATAATTGCGAAGCCTTTTCTATCAGGCTGGTTATTGTGATATTGGTAATGATGATATTATGAGTGATTCCAATCGCTGTAGACTTTTGAACTCTGAAATGTAATAACATTGCATGTTTCATTCAAAAGTTTCTTTGGCATTCATTCACAGAACACTGTTGTACAACACAACACACTAGTTACTGCAGCTGAACCCATTAAACAGCATGCCTACTGTGTTAATGCAACTAAAAGAGCAGCTATAAAAGAGGAGGTCAAATATCTGTCGGGGCATGAATTGGAAAAGCTGTAAACTCCGGTGTAGACTGTGGAGCTTGCCTGTTTTTTATTTGTCCCAAAAGCAGATGAGTTATATCACTCATGTACTCATTATAGGTGTGTCAATGTGGTTGCAGTCTCTGGTTTAGGTATCCTTTATCCAGGATAGAAGAGACTATAGCTAATGTTTGGTTCAGCTTGGTTTGCTTAAGGGTTATTGGCAAACGTCAAATTGGCTAATTATTTGTGTTTCGCTAAGAGTGTAAACCACAGGGATGGGTCAGATTTCCATTTCAAGTGTAACCTCAAGTCATTTACATCTCTTTTAGATCAGGTTGTTGAGTAATGAATGCTTCCCCAGCAATTTATTGTGCTTCTTCAATGCCATTTAGCAGTAAAAGTAATCGTCTACACTGGTACTCGTTCAAAAAGAAGCAGACACAACCAGGTTTTAGATTGTTTTTATTTCTTTTATTTGTCCATTGCAAAAACTTATCTTTTTTCAGCCAGGGCCAGATTACAGGGTTAAACAAGGTGTAGATGATTATCTAGGTCAAACACAACCCCAAAATAACAAACAAACAACAACACAAACAGGACCGTCTTAGAAAAGTGAAGCATATATATTGATGTGGGACCACCTCCAAAAAAATAAAATAAAAAGACATCGCAAAATCCCCCACCAGCATATAAACTGACCCACCACCATCCACCCCCCCCCACACCTTTCCACATGCACACCATTAGATCTTCTCCTGTATTTTTTTCCTTTCAAATCATATTTCAGTAATATTAGCAGTGATAATATTTGAAATCTGTGACTGTATGCAACATGGCAACAAAATAAACAAAGTAAAGGTGAATACTTGTTCATGGTCTGAACTTACAATCCAGGAGATTTATTTGGGTCTCAACGGCCCCATCTTTTTATATGAAGTGGATGAAGCTGGATATTATCCATGATTTTTGGAGAAAAGCAACTCAGGGTTGTCTCCTATGACATATTCAGAGTAATCTTATGAAAACTTCATATAAGTGATCTTGAAAATCATATTGGAAATGCCAGGGAAAAAAATTGACTGCCTGTTCAACTTGACCTCTTGATATGATGGACACTTGCAAAACTTTCTACAACCCTCAAAATCCTTGATATTAATGAGAGAATAGTGGCCACAAAAACCCGTCCTGGAATGACCCAGTATATGACCCAGTATATACCCAGGCTAATCCAACCAAGTGGAGGTTTATACTTTTCATTGTGACTGACAGGAGTAATGGTTGCATGAGGCAATTGACTGTCTATGTTAAAAACAAAAAAAAACAAACAAACAAACAAAACCTCTTAGGTTCTGGACTCACATTTGATTCACTCATATATCTGATCAAGTCAGTAGTCTGGGGACCCAGTTTACCATTTGTTAGTAGAAAAGGTCTACACATACACATTAGCATTAAACATTTAAACAGCTGCACCAGCTGAATTTCTGTATTTGGCTGAAAAAAATGTCATATGAAAATAAAGAAGGCATTTGAAGAAAAATGGTCCCAGAGACTCCATCAACTTAGACCCAAGACACACCAGTAATCATTATGAAATCGATGGAAGTGACTTGAGCTGATGGTTCAGTATGCTTTTCACTATACATGAAGCATTCTTTAGACATACTGTAAAGAAGCATAGAACTCACTGGACTAACAATACATTCTTCTGTCCTACACCTTTTCTCAAACAGAACAAGCACATAAGAGGAGTTGACTTGTCAGCTAATCAGCTGATACAGTACTATTGATGAAACCAAATGATGGTAAAGGTGATGTGAATCGTCCAAGGATTGTCATCCCATGTGTATTCCCACCTCACAACCAGTGTTTCTGTGACATGCTTCAGATCAACCCTGACCAGTGACTGAAAAGTAAGTGAGTGAGTGGTACTGGACGTTTTATAATTTCACTTCATAGATATAGCTGCCAACAACAGTTAGCTTTTTGCACAAAGCTTTTTCTGTGGAGAGCTTGCAGTCCAGCTGTGAGGGACCAAATTGAGGGTTCCTCGAGCAAAGGAACACTCTGGATAACATCCTGTGGCTTTGTCAGCAGGAGAATCAAGTACGAGGGCCACAAAGTGTCAAAAGACTTGTTACCTGCAGGGAAAACAAATTACCTATGTGTCGACCATGTGGAAATACAAAGAGTAGATGTGGCCCTTTGTGTCACCGTGAACAGGATGATTTTGATGAGCTGAGATTCGGAAACAAAAGGAGATGTACATAGTCTTAGTTTTACCAAATGGCACCAGTATAAAATTTTTGGATTAGAAATAATAATATAGTAATTTCTAATAGGTAAATAGTAATAGGTTTTTTTTTTTATAGGTGTCAAAAGTAGGCATAGACTTTTAAGGGTTCAAAGGTTTTTCCAAGGTATTAACAAGAAATTAAAGCACAGAGTACAGAGTAGAGTACACCGTATGGACAAAAGTCCTGACTCATGTGATTCTCCCTCAAGCTGTTGCCAAAATGTTTGAAGTACACAATTATACAGAATGTCTTTGTAAGCTGTAGCATTAAAGTAGTTCCACTTTACCGGAACTAAAATGGGTTCCAGCATGACATTGCCCCTGTGCACAAAGTGAGCCCCATGAAGACATGGTCTGTTAAGGTTGAGGTGGAAGACCTTGAGTATCCTGCACAGTGCCCTGACTCTGACTCAACGAGTGTTGGCTGTGGCGTAGGTTTTCTCACCAAAAATCAGTGTTTGATCATGTGGCTGAATGGATGTACCCCCGAAGACATGCTCCAACATCGAGTGGCAAGCTTTTCATTAAGAATGGAGGTTATTATAACAGCAAAGGGTATTAAAACAATGGGCAGTTAGGCGGTTAGGTAACCACAAACAAACCTTAGGCCATATAGTGTACTATACACTCATATCTCATATAGATGATATTTTCTAAACTTCTTGTGGCTGTGGAAATCTAAAGGCATGCTGAGTTACTGCAGTTTTTATATAAAAAAATAATGTTCCCCTTTTTTCTTCTCATGTCTTTGCTTAGCTTATCCAAGACATTTGTTTAGACTTCTGATTGTCAAACAAGCTTTCACCAGCGTGAAGGCATTCTGTGATACACCCGTGCATGCAGCTCGTGATTTTTTCAAATCCTTTAAACTTGAAATCGATGCAAGTGCTGTAGCAGTCAGAGCTGTTTTCTTACAACAGGATACATTTAGAGTTCATCATACAATGATGTTATAGTTTGTGAAAACTGAACAAACCTCAGGTGAAGCATTCTGCTAGAAAGCCAGAAGCCTTAACCTTCTAAAAATAGCTATCCACTTCTAAAAATGAATGCAAAGGTATATAAAACATTGGTGATGCATAAAAATTGTATTATTTAACCAAACAAAAATGTATGTCTTGCAAGCCAGAAGTCATTATGTGTTTTTATTGGCTGTCTCTTTATAAGTGGATTAGACTGTTAAAAAAACGATATTGTTACAGAACCAATTGAATTTCGAGGAAAGGGAACACAGCAAAATTGGTGGAGCTTTGGAATGAATATACTTTGGAGCGTTTAGTGTTCACCAATCAGTTTGCTTGTTTGTTGAATTTTTTCCTTCTTTGTTTTTGACCTGTCCAGTTTGTCTTTGATCTTTTTGATTTGTCTTAAAATGTAGATATATGAATTATTATGCTGCTTTGCAACTGAACGAACTCATGAACGAATCCAAACAATCATTTTGCTGCAAAGATTTAAAATTCAACATGGATTAGCATTTATAAGATTAGCAACGGTATTGTTTTTTTAGCATTACAAGTATAAGCACTGTAAGATTATCAGCACTGATGGGTATTCATCAGCATTAACTTCTTTTTTGTTTGACTATTAGAATTTATCAGCATTAGTATTTCGATATTAAGAGTTGTGCGATTATCAGGATTAGCATTGTATTAGTACTACGTGATTGACAGCACTGCTGTTGCATGTATATCAGCATAAGCATTTTGCTGTGCGACTGTTAGCATTAGCACCATATTATGTTTTATTACTACTCATTGTTGTGTCATTATCAGCATCGGTGCTGTACATTCATCAGTCTTCTGGTGTCTTAAACGTTAATCTTGAACTCTAATGGAAACAGAAATTTACAGTGCCGAATCAGTGCCGATCTAGAACACTCCAGAATCAGTCTGTATATGTGCACTGTACAGTGTGCCTATATTTCAATACTCCAGGTATTAGCAAGATTTGATGGCATTTGGAACAAAGCTTAGAAAACTGAAAGAAAAACAAATGTAGGTATTTATTCACATTTATTTTACCTCCAAATAACCTCTGTACATCACTTCTGTAATAGAAAACTGGTTTTCTTTATAACCTTTGAAATAATCTGAGATGAGATCATGTCTTAAATGCTGGGGAAAAAAACACTTATTGTTTCTCTATTGGAAAAAAATGTAATTTAGTGCAAATTGAAAATAAGGGCTAGTCTATTCTACCCATGCAGCAGATCTGAAAAAGTAGTGTGTGTTATTTCTCTGACTATGCTGCCCTCAGTGTGTGTAACACCAGACTTTTAATCTCACATGGAAATGCATAAATGGATGTTGACTCGAAATTGCGATGACCTTTGCGATGTCTGCAGTCTACCTGCGAGAGAAGACGAAGCACTGGTAAATATTTATGGCTTGTCGAAGACATGGAAGGTCGCGGCAGCCGCTTGTAGTCAAACATGTTCTTCCCCTAAAGTCCAGAGGCACTTTTTTTGGACCCGACCCAGTGCTCTAAGGGAACACAATAAATGAACTAAAGAACCAAAAGTCTTTAACTACCCTGAACTGATTTATTTAATCAGTTAAAGACTATTCTATTTTTGTCCATGCTGCAGTCTTTAGTCATTGCAACATCGGTTTTCTTTGTTAGAGGAAGTTTCTTCATTATTGTTTTTTTATAATAATGATTAACTACCCCAGGCATCAAAAACAAGGCGTGCACCAAATGGAACATAGTTGCAAAATACTTCAGAGGTTCTCACCTCCATATCTCTGCATTTATTGTGTAGCTACCTAATTAGTATCTTTCAAATAAAAATAGAACAAATGCATCAACCAGTCAGGGGTCGGAGATGGTCACAGGAGTAGGTGAGGTTTATTGAGTTCAGGCAAACAATCTAAAATGTCAAACATGGTCAGTAACCGACAGAGATCCAGGAGATCAGCAAACATAGACTAGGCAAATTCCAAAATCAAATCACAAAACAAATAAATCCAAAATTTTAAATAGTGAAAACAATAACTGAAAGCTTGATTGAGAAGACAATGCTACACTGAGCATTGCGTTGTAATGAGTGAATGCTTGAGACTACTTTACACAGGTGGAGGTGTGATTTGGAATGAACATAATTAGAAGTCCGGCGACTGTGTACATGACACAGGGCCTGGGATTTGGGATGTGTAGTCTGTGCCAGCCATGTTTGTAGGATACAGTGTTTACTGGGAAATGGAGTCTGGTGCCAAATCTGGTATTGGCATGATGTGTCCCAAAAGGTTAATCTTGTTGTGTTTTTTTTTTTATGATAACAGAACTGGTATTTGATTTAAAAAAAACAACAAAAACAACAACAAAAAACCTTTAATAATGAACAAAAAAAATGTTAATTACATGTAGACATTACATGTGGACTTTTAATGGACATGTGGTATTTTAGTGGTGAAGGTGTTGTTCTACCATTCGGATGGTGGTGAGCTTGAATCCACAACCAAACTGGCACTGCTGGGCCCCTGAGCAAGGCCCTTAACCCTCAGTTTTATAAAATGTAAGTCACTATATAACGCTCTTGGGTTACAGTGGCACTTGTCAAGGATTAGGATATATTAGGCTTCAAGTGAAAAGTCAGTTGTTCTTGAGGATGTGTTGAAAACAGGAAAACATGAGCAAGTGTAAGGATCTAAGTGAAAATTATAGTTTTTTATGTGGGGTTCCTGGTTTTGCAGTACCTACCAAACTCACTTCAAGGAAAGACAACCACTGAACTGCTTCATTGGTGCTCGTGGGGAGCAAAGCCAAGACTGTCTGGTCCAGTGAGGAGATACTATAACACAGATTGCTGAAAAAGTTCATGCTGTCTCTGATACAGATGTGGCAGAAGAAACAGAGCATTGCAGCTTTCTGTGTATGGGGCTGCATAGTCTCAGTCCAGTCAGAGTGGACCATGGAGCAATAAAAGATAGTAGTCTGGTCTGATGAATCACACCAGGTTTGCATGTGTTTTGCTGAACTGATGGCAGCTGGATGCACTATAGGAAGAACACAAGCTGGCCGAGTCAGTGTGATGCTCTGGGCAATGTTCTGCTGGGAAACTTTAGATCCTGACATTCATGCACCAATTATTCAGGAATGGTTGTAATGCATCGCAAAGGTGATGACGTTGCCTCAAAATTTCCGAGATCTTGTTTGAGCATCTGTGGGATGTGCTAGACAAACACGTCCAATCCACTGAGACTCTCTCTCAACTTACAGGATTTAAAGGATCTTCTGCTAATATCTTGGTATCAGATACAGTACCACAGCACACCTTCAGAGATCTTGAGAAGTCCATGCCTTGACGGGTCAGAGCTGTTCTGGTGGCACAAGGTGGACCTTCACAATATTAGGTAGGTGGTAATAATGTATATAACTTTTATTTTTTCTTTCTAAAGTATTTTCTTCTGTAGATTTTGTGTATTTAGAATCTTAATTCTAGAAGTATGTTAAAAATGTGAAACCTCACTATTAAGATTCATATATTTCAAAGAATCAATGTTTCATGAAAAATTCATGAAATCTGAATGAATTATGAAATTTAAATTTCACCTGCCAGCTTTGCTTAAATTCACACTCACCGGCACTTACTCATCACTGTTACTCACAACCATACAGTTTTACTCTGAACTGGACTCTTCAACAACCTAAAACATGCATACAGTTAAATAATTGTTTTGCAAATTGTTTTCATTTTGGGTTCTGTTCACTTAAAATGTTTATTGTATTTATGTTCTCGGCATATTCTTTCCACTTTGTTCTGCCCTTTAGTGAGTTTGAGCTCGTTTCCATGCATTCATTCATTCATTAATTTTCTACCGCTTATCCGAACTACCTCGGGTCACGGGGAGCCTTTGCTTATCTCAGGCGTCATCGGGCATCAAGGCAGGATACACCCTGGACGGAGTGCCAACCCATCGCAGGGCACACACACACACACTCATTCACCACACACAACAACAGGAACACTCAATTTCCATCTATCTTTATTGATAAGCTTTAGAATCCTAACACACCCTTGCTTAGATCACACACGTTTCTTCCTTCTCTCTTTCAATTAAAGTGAAACGTGATTAAAAATCTCCTGGGTTTGGTAGTCAGTTTCCAGGCTTCCTTTAAGCTGATTTCTAGGAGGAGAAAGTGTCCTTTCTTCTTCAAACTGGTGTGTCATCACAGATATTCAGCAGTTCATCCTGTCTGAATTGTTGATGTAAGGGGAGCTCCAGAAATATATGGTTTAAATATAAGATAAAAGATAGGAAAAGATAAGAAAGATTTTTTTTAGATCTTTGCTAGAGATTATTATTATTATTATTATTATTATTATTATTATTATTATTATTATTATTATATAGTTTACTTGTTAAATACAGCTCACATTAAAAAAGTTGCTACTAATACCATGTTTACTTCAGTGAGATTTGGATTGCATGTTTACCTGTGGGAAAAAATAAACTGCTATAGTGTTAAAATGTTTACTTCAGAGAAAGCTGCTAAAGCAGTAGCATGTTTTGTGTACTGGTGGCTCAAGGAGTTAAGGATCTGGGTTCAAGACCCAGTACTGCAAAGCTGCTACTGTTGGGCCCTTGAGGAAGTCCCTTAACCCTCTCTGCTCCAGAGATGCTGTATCATGGCTGACCCTGTGCTCTGACCCCAACCTCCAAAATTGGGATATGTGAAGAAAGAATTTCACTGTTCTGTAATGTAATGTACATGTGGCAAAATAAATACTTACTGTATATTCTATTCTCAGAGAAAGCTGCTATAGTATTTAATTTTTTACCTCAGAGACAGCTGCTATAGTATTTGAAGTTTTACCTCGGAGAAAGCTGCTATAGGATTTGATGTTTTACCTCAGAGAAAGCTGCTATAGTATTTGATGTTTTACCTCAGAGAAAGCTGCTATAGTATTTGATGTTTTTCCTCAGAGAAAGCTGATACAGTATTTGATGTTTTACCTCAGAGAAAGCTGCTATAGTATTTGATGTTTTACCTCAGAGAAAGCTGATACAGTATTTGATGTTTTACCTCAGAGAAAGCTGATATAGTATTTGATGTTTTACCTCAGAGAAAGCTGATTTAAGTAGAAGTATTTCTAACTCATAGAAAGCAGTTCTAGCATTAATAGTTTTAACTCGGTCTTCATGGTATGGAAAGCCTGCAAACAAAGCTAGCTTTGCCCTTTGGCCTTTTTTAAAGTCTATTAAATATAGATGTGAGAGGTTAGTTTATTCACTTTAGTGCTACATTGTCGCATAGCCTAGCAAATTGACAAAAACCTGTGAATTTGACGCACATGGTATTATCAAACGTGTCTTAAGCCAAACTGACCTAATTTAGAAATAGTTCTTGAACTGAAGTTTTGTTTTCCCTGTGCCATTTATGAAGATAAAAAATAAATGACATTATTAAGTTGTGACTGCAACTGAGTTGTCAGATATTGACTGAAAATAAATTGCAATCAAATCTAAATAATGTGACAGTCCAACTGCATTAGAATAAATGTTCTTATTACTAGTATGGTTGACTCCATTTCTTGTGTGTCATGTGTTGCACATATTCGCAAACTCTTTCAGTTCCGTTTAAAATGGAGGAATGCTTCCGTATAAATTGTTGTTATTAATGTTAGCAGGGGGACATATTTCATTCCTCTTGAAGCAGCAGTCACCTGGTCGTTCAGTAAATTAACAAGGCAGCATTCTTGACACGATCTTGTGCGGCAGTTACTTCATGTGCAATTGTGATTATTATAGATAATAGCCTTCACTTAGCATTTTTTTTTTTAAAAAATTATGCGTAAAAGTTTTTATCTTCTAAACAAGCTCACAACGATGAACTGCAGACTGTGAGCTTTATTTATTTGCTCGCTACATATTTGTTAGCAATTTAGTTTGTTAGCATCCTACTGTATATCACTAGCTTTTATTTTAAAGGTCCTTAAAGTTGTTATTATTATTTTTTTTAACATTTTATAAATGCAAACATTAATGTAACAACAATGTTACAGTATTTCTAATTTCTTTTTGTTTATCTATCTATCTATCTATCTATCTATCTATCTATCTATCTATCTATCTATCTATCTATCTATCTGTTTGTTTGTTTTTTTGTTTATTTATTTATTTATTTATTTATTTATTTGTACTTTGCTGAGAGTCAGTGTACTAACATGAGTGACTCTTATGGCTCCCAATGTCGGACAAGGACAGGATTTAGATGCTGGAGCAGTGGTTTATTGACTGAAGCAGACAAATTCAAAAGGGCAAACCAAAATCAAAGTCAATAGACAGGCCAAGTATCAGGTGATCAGCAGATAGATATAAGTCAGCTGGGCTGAACTCATTAAACAAAACAGGCACGTTCAATAGCAGGGAAGCACAAAAGCAAAAGAAAAGGCTAGTGGTATGCTAGGGGCAAGACTTCAGTGAAAGTCTGGGTTATTTATGAGGAGTGTGTTAATAAGGATCATGTGACTGGGTTGTAATTCGGTAAGGAATCTGAGAAATGGAGTTCTTATTGGTATGGGAAACACTGTCACACCCAATTGTGTCCTCTTTTATTTTCATTCAATTTTTTTTTTTCAGAATTAGCCTGAAAATGAAAGAATGAGAAAGGCAGTATAACATAACGGCGCTCATTTAAATGGGGCGACACTGTGTTTTGCCTAGAGCAGCACACTGGTACAAAGCAGCCCTGATTGAAGACGATACCTGTCTCTGTGTTCTGACTTTCGATGAAAAAGGATTGTGATCACAGTGGAACAGCATGTGATTAACAGAATCTGGTCTACAGAATACTAATACAGCAATAGTGTAGATAAGAATTGTTCATTTGTCTCATCTGATATGCTTCAAAAAACTCAAGATATGCAACACGGTCCCTAAAATTCATTCACAAGTGTCGAATCAAAACGTGCCGTTATATACAGTATGAAATTTGGTCCTAATCCCAAAACGTGGGTGAGGACTGGAACAAAACAAAACAAAAAGTGTGTCTTGGCGAGGTGGTTTAGGTCTGCTTCCAAATGACCTCTAGTGTAGTTTGACTGCAGCATGGAAATGAGATGAGACTCTGAATTGACTCAGCTGAATCAAACATGCTGTGCTTTTTAATTGTTTTTGCATTTTTTGAAGATGTGAGTTGCTAAATTGATCAGGATAGAGCTTTGGCTTTGCAGAAATGTAATATTCTGTACTTTCAGATAGACAAAAAGGAGAGAGAGAGAGAGAGAGAGAGAGAGAGAGAGAGAGAGAGAGAGAGAGAGAGAGAGCTCAATGTTAAACACAACTAATTATTTAAGTAACCATTTAGGAGGTTATTAAGCTTAATAACCTTCGGCCATGTTTGCATGTTCTTCCAGTGCTTCAGGGGCTTCCTCTGGGTTCTCCGCTTTCTCTCTATGCCAAAGACGTGTTGTAGGCTGAGCGGCATCTCTAAATTGTCTGAATAGTTGCAAGCGTGTTTGAGATGTGTGTGCCCTGTGTTAGTTGAACCCCACCCATGGTGTCCTCCACCTTGTGGGTAGGATAAGAGCTACAGAAGATGGATGGATGGATGGATGGATGGATGGATGAATGGATGGATGGATAAATGGATGGATGTTTGTATGTTTGGATGGATGGATGGATGGATGGATGGATGGATGGATGCAGCTCAAAATGTGAAATCTACGCACACCTGGAAAATGTTAGTTTAATGTTTTTCCTTTCTGACGAAAGTGACAGAATTTTATGGATACAAGAATTTTACAGAGTCGATACCCAAACTCACTAGATGAGTCATCATAAGTAAAGGAGAAGAGATGCCTCCGCATAACGTCTTTATTATTAATAATTCTTCCTCCTTATTATGTATTTGCTGCCTGGAAAGGGTAATTTCCTTTTTTTTTGTTACAATCCAAAATTTTGCAGTATACTTCTCAATTATTCTACTCTTTAACCATCCCCATTGAGGTTTTAATCTTTAAACACCTTTAAGCTGTTGTAGATTGTCTGAGCTAGTTACAGTTTTACAGTATAGCTTCCATCACACGTTCCTCCATACCTCGCAGATCAATAACAATTTCATTTAGAGCATCTTTGGCCAGATGGTGTTTTGTCACGCTTGAGTGGCTCGGCTGGGTGAATGCGACTGTAAACACGCGCGCATTAAAAGTGTTTGCGGATGAAAATAAAAGAAAGTTTTATTGTCGCTCCCTTTAAAAGGAGAAGGTCAACAGGAACGTTCGGTCGAAGGAAAGGACAACCTGTAATTTTTCACAGGGCTGATGAGATGGCACTAGAGGAAGTCGTTAGGAGCATCACGTGTGTTTGTTTGGATTAATAAGAGAACAGATTGTTTGAAATGAAATTATAGGAGTCACAATGCTGAATGACTGAAAGGAAGTGTGTGCAATTCAGTTCAGTAATCCTGGTTAGTGGAAAGTAAAATGTTCATGAGAGAGTGTGTGTGTGTGTGTGTGTGTGTGAGAGAGAGAGAGAGAGAGAGAGAGAGAGAGAGAGAGAGAGATACCACACCCACATATGAATACAGATATACATATTTGGAGCATTAAACAGATTCAGATATTGTCATTACATTATGTCCTCTGTGCGTGTGTGTGTGTGTGTGTGTGTGTGTGTGTGTGTGTGTGTGTGTGTGTGTGTGTGTGTGTGAGAGAGAGAGAGAGAGAGAGAGAGAGAGAGAGAGAGAGAGAGAGAGAGAGAGAGAGTGCAAGAGAGAATTTGTCTTCTGGTCACACTGTTGGTCATGAATACATTTCTTAACGTCGAAGACATTTATGATCCTCTAGGAATGAAGGACACTTGTTTTATAACACACACACACACACACACACACACACACACACACACACACACACACACACACACACACATGCACTTATTATTTACTACACCGACTTAGGTGGGTGAGCTAATCCAATTAGCACATTCCTCTTTCCCTTCCTCCCATGCTCAAGGAGACTCTCGTTCATCCGTCCCCTCCTTCGTTCTGTCCCTCTATCCTGCTTGCGCAGCCAGGAAAGGACGAGCTACGGAAAGCCTCGACCCAATCGCATCTGTCTCCATTAAACATCAGAGAAGGGACACGGATTCTTGGCCACAGAGCGTGAAAGCAGATTGCAGCACAGGCGGCGTCATTACTCCACGTGTTAAAAACACATTAGCTGCCCATAAGGTGCCACGGTATTTACACGCTAATGAAAATACCTGCAGACAGTTAACGCTTCTGTTCTGTTTTTTAATGCGAATGATGCATGAAGCCTGATGCTTTGGATGCTTCTCTCAGTAAATGTAACGAACACTTACAATAGACCAATCACCAAATATCGGACTGCTTTTGTTTCAGTTTCTTTTTATGCTTTAACTCTTAAAGGTCAGTTCTCATTTTTACTCGTTTAACAATCAATAAAAAATAGAGATGTGTAGTGATTTATATGGATTTTATTTTCAGCACAGATCGCTTGAAATGACCCTCAAAGGTGAAGCTGATTGACAGGAATTAGGATCGTTGTCGGCACAAACTAAAAAAAAAACCTAGACAGGACAAATAGGTTTGTTTTAAAGATGTGGAAAAAAAATCTAACAGCAATGAAATAAAATATGTGGAACTTGGTGTGGTTTATAATCCTAAAAAATGCTGCTTAAAATGTAAAACTACATTAATTAAGCTACGGATATCTCAGAGAAAAGGCGATTTAAGTGAAACCTCAAAGCCAAAGAATTCTTAGGGGACATTCACACTGGTGGTTCATCTGAAAACAGAGCACAGTTTGCACGTGAAAGCTGTCATGTGAACCGGGAAGCTCAGCGCGTTACCGAACCCGAGACTACATGTACTGTAGGAGGTGGTGTGAGTTCAGTTACTCTGGAACTGTGATGCAATTCCCATGAACGTGAACGCAACTCGTACCCAGGTTCACACTTGTTCAGGATGTAAAGTAACCTGTGTGTGTATTCTACCTGATGACGACATCATTAGCTTCCATGATACGTGTAGAATGCTGTCGATATGGTTGTGTTCTCTGTGAGCATTTGTGATGTTGTACGATAAACGCAAACATATCGAGGTTCAAGACCAGGTTCAAACCAGACCCAAGCAATCACACTCAGATTCGGACCACAGCAAACGTGCAGAGTGTGAAAATCACACTAGCCACAATGCAAGACAGAATCTCATAGACTTTTATATGGATTAAAATGCAATGTAAGGTGAAGTGCATTTTACTATAAAGTTTGGAAACAAATTTAGGAGGAAATTGCAGACCCTGTGCAGTAAGTAAATCCTCACCGGTTAGTTCTGCAGCATAAATTGAGTTTTATATTATAAAGACTTTCACTCCTTAATCTTTGGCTTGTGTAGCATTCACATAATATTGAACCTGGTACAGGTTCATTGAAAGAACTCACACATTAATGTTTTTTTTTTTGTTTTTTTTATTCAGTGGTCCACGATCATTTGTAATCATCAAAAATGTATACAGTACTGTGCAAAAGTTTTAGTCAGGTGTGAAAACGACCTACCAGCCGAGTTCCTTTAAAAACTGTGTGCAAGTGTACCTAGAAAAATTGCTGCTGTTTTGAAGACAAATGGCGGTCACACCAAATATTGATTTGATTTAGATTTCTCTTTTGTTCATTCGCTGCATTTTGTTCATTTATGAAAATAAATGTTTAACACTGCCCTGCAATGGGTTGGCACTCCGTCCAGGGTGTATCCTGCCTCGATGCCCGATGACACCTGAGATAGGCACAGACCCGAGAAGTTCGGATAAGCGGTAGAAAATGAATGAATGAAATGTTTAACACTTCCATTATTGAAAGCATTTTTTGTTTACAGCGTTTTTTTTTTACAGATGCCTAAAACTTTTGCACAGTACTGTATATTTGTTATAAATATAGTATATACGGTATTCTTAATGATTTCCATCCAATGTTCAATTCAGTCCATTTGGAGAAATTAGAAAGTTTGATTATAACTACTGTCACAAGATCGCACGGAGAGAAGGTTGTGGCACATGTCTGTGCAGGTGGGTTTTTATTATATAATCCAAAGCAAACAGATCCAAAATACTAAAGAGGAAACAGGTCACGAATGTGCTATGGTGAAAACAAGGTACTGACAGGGTTACAAGTGTGAGGCAAAGGCAGGTTCAAACACCAGGCAATGGTCCAAAAAATGTGGCAAGAACAGGGCTGCAATGGCTAAACTAGGTTCTCTGAACAAACAACAAGTGATTTTTCACATGGAACGTATATTTTGCAATAATACAAACACACAAGGATTTAAATACTGTTGAAATCAAGAACAAAAGAGAAAACAGGTAAGACTAATCATGAAACATGAAGCAGTGACAATACAGTATAGAGATGGAGACAGAACATGGATCAAAACATAAGCACATGGACATAAGCATGTAAGCAACAAAACTAATCACATTTTATTCAACTGAGGGTTAAGGGCCTTGCTTAGGGTCCCAGCGGTGGCAGCTCACTGGACCTGGGATTTAAACTCACATCAGTAGTCTAACACCTTAACCACAAGTCTATGATGTCCCACATGTCTATTGTTTTGAATTCCTTCCAGATTTTATAAAAATGCCAAGAAATTTGATCATATTATCTAAAGAACATGTAAGTGAAGAAGAGAGAGGAAGAAGAAAATGCTGATAAAGGAATGAGCTTCTCTTTCCACAGATGTTCTACAACATTAACTGTAAATAGAAACTGGAAGTTCTGCGTGATAACAGTCCACATAAATTGGGATCGGGATTTAAGTTTCCAGGTCTTATTATTGTTCCCACCTGCCATGAGGAGGTTGTGTTGTTCATCAGCAGGATTGCTGACATTCATTTGAAGGTGTAGGTCCATATATTATGTTATATGAATGAATTTGGGGCATAGGAGTCTTTATCATCACTGAATATACATTACCGCACAATGGAACTCTTTTCTTCACATATCTCAACTGAGGAGGTTGGGATCGGAGCACAGGGGCAGTTATGATATAGTGCACCTGGAGCAGGGAGGGTTAAGTGCCCTACTCACTTGCCCAGTAGTGGCAGCTTGGCAGTGCTGGGGCTTGAACCCCAACCCTTTGATCAGCAACCCAGGGTCTTAACCACCCAGAGAAACCACTGCCATAATAATAATAATAATAATAATAATAATAATAATAATAATAATAATAATAATAATAATAATAATAATAATAATAATGTGGGCCAATGAGAGACATGATAACAGTGAACACTACAGGAAATACAGTAACAGCCACTACAGGATGCTTGTGTGTGATTTAATGGCTGTTTGGTGTTAAAGCCTGTGACTGACTATTAATTATGTAATTATGAGAGGTTCCACTCAGGCCAGTGGATGACACACGATTGGCTCCATGAATTGAGGATTAGATTGCAACTCACCTGGATTTTAACCTTACGGTCAATTTACACAATGGCTCCGGTGTAATTGATAGCAACATGGAGCATATTAGGGTCAGATTGCAAGGTGTGGATGTTAGAACAAAACATCGGCCAGTGAAAACATGAACACAATTTTGTCTGCCGCTAGAAGGGACCTGGGAATGCAAAAATGAATTCGATTCCTCCCTTTGCGCCAAGGTCACCTAGGTGAACAAGCAATCCCATCATGCCGAGAGAACAAGCCATTTATCCAATAGAGACATCTGATTAAAATATGAACAGGCCGTGTATGTGTGTGTGCTAACTGTCACGCATTTAACACACACACACACACCCACACACACACAAAGCCACTGTCAAACAACTTGAAAAATCAATAATGTTAAAAAAATGGTGTTACAGGTAACTTTAATATGTGTAAAAAATAAATTAGTTCAAATATGCACAAACACTGAGGTAAAATGGAGCTATGAATAACGGACAAGATCACAATGCTCGGAATGCTACGAGTGCTAGCCGCTGAGCCGAGGTGCTTTACGAAACATGTTTAGCTATTATCTAGCTGAAAGTACAAGATCTAACACTCACAGGTAATTAAACACAGGATGTAAAAGACAGAAAGATGGGTGGATACATAAAACTTCATTTACATAGCCATATATAAACATCCTATTGAATTATGTAATGCTAAGTCAAGTCGAGGAGCTTTTATTATCATTTTAACCATATATTCTGTAGCTGATGTAATACGTAGTGAAACAACGTTTCTCCAGGAAAATCGTGCTACATGAAACCCAGAGCTACAGTACATAAAACAACAAAGAGCTAAGGACTTAAAGTAAGTTGTTTTAGCCACATAAAGTGCATCATGTGTACATAGTGCACTCAGTGCAGGATAAGAAACAGTTTATATGTTTATATGTATATATTCAATGAGTGTGTGTATTTTAGTTGGTACAGTTCTGGATGTTGAGCAGTCTGTTGGCTTGAGGACAGAAACTGTTACACAGCCTGGTTGTGAGAGCCCGAATGCTTCGGTACCTTTTCCAGATGGCAGGAGGGTGAAGAGTGTGTGTGAGGGGTGTTTGGGGTCATTCACAATGCTGTTGTCTTTGTGGATGCAGCTTGTGGTGTAAATGTCTGTAATACATGGAAGACAGACTCCGATGATCTTCTCAGCTGTCGTCACTATCTGCTGCAGGGTTTTGCAATCTGAGACGGTACAGTACCCAAACCAGACAATGATGAAGCTGCTCAGGATGCTCCAAGTGTTCCCTCTATAGAACATGGTCAGGATGTTGGGAGGGAGATGGGCTTTTCTCAGAGTGTGTAAGCTGCTGGGCTTTCTTTGTAATGGAGCTGGTGTTGTGTGGCCAAGTGAAGTTCTCCACCAGGTGAACACCAAGGTGCTCTTGAAGATCTCTACACAGGATCTTTCAACAACCACCTCTTTTGGTTTTGTCATCATTCAGAAACAGGTTGTAAGCTCTACACCAGGCTGTTAGTTGCTGCACCTCCTATCTCTATGCTGACTCCTTGTTCTTGCCTCATGAGGAGCCTCTCGGTGTCTCTAAACTCTCACTGTGCGGTCTGCTAAAGTCAGATGTAGTCCAGGTAGCAAATGTTTGAGAGTAGGATGGACAGGAGTGCTGGCTGGCTGTCTAGGATTTGTTTTTAGCCTAGGCAAGGCAAGGCAAGGCAAGTTTATTTGTATAGCACATTTCATACACAGAGGTCATTCAAAGTGCTTTACATAAAAATTAGAAAACAGTTAGATTATTTTAAAATTAGAAAAAACAGAAAACAGAGAAAAAGAAATATATATGAAAAATAAGAAACACGATAAAATCATAACAAAAACAAATAACAATTAAAGAAAATAAATGTGATTTTAATAAAAACAGTTTAAAATGTGTTAAAAAGAATAAAACAGGAGTAAAAGTGATTTGGATAAAAAGTGCAGTCAGTGTGAAGCAGCACAGAGCTCATTCAGTAAATGCAGAGTTAAACAGATGTGTTTTTAATCTTGATTTAAAAGTGTCTACTGTTGAAGCACATCTGATCTCTTCTGGAAGCTGATTCCAGCTATAGGTGGCGTAATAACTAAATGCTGATGCACCTTGTTTTGAGTGAACCCTTGGTATCTCTAACTGACCTGATCCTAATGATCTGAGTAGTCTGCTTGGTTTATATTCAATTAGCATATCTGTAATGTATTTCGGTCCTAAGCCATGAAGTGATTTATAAACCAGTAACAATACTTTAAAATCTATTCTAAATGTAACTGGAAGCCAGTGTAAGGACCTAGCCTAGCATGGAAACCCACCCCCTTGCTGAGTTTCTACTTCCTCATGCAGCACCTCGGAGCCCTGGATTTTGCCTTCAGCATTCAAAGGTCACAAAACTTATTAAGCACAACATCATGCATGTACTGTGTTAACGGTCATTTCCATAAACACTGTGTACATGTACCATTAAAACTCCAGCTAAAAAACATAAATTGCGGCATTTTGGATCTGGAGTAGCTGCTGCATGATAGTGCTGTCTTGGATCATACCTTAAGCCACCATCTTGGATCATACCTTATTAAGGCATGAGGGGAAAACCTTTCTCACAGCTGAACTGAAGTATGTTTCCCTTTTGTATATATTGTTGTATAGCATTTTGACAGGCATAAATCAACTGCTGAATCTAAATCGATTCGATTTGAAGTACCAGCAGGCGTTCCTGCGGTGCTACTTGTTGCCATGGTAATATCATTTCTTTGTGACATTCAAACTGAGTTTTCTTGTGGTAAAATGAAACGTTCTGGAGAGAGATTATGTTTGCAGTGTATATTAGATCACATGATGTAAGACGTAGTAGAAAAAGAAGAAGCGTGTCCTCTTTACCACGGTTTGATCGTGTGCACCATACGCTCTTCACTCCCATTGGTAGTCGCTGTGCTAAAGCGACGTGACATAGGGCTAAGTATGGTGATCCATACTCAGAATTCGTTCTCTGCATTTAACCCATCCAAAGTGCACACACACACACAGCAGTGAACACACACACCGTGAACACACACCCGGAGCAGTGGGCAGCCATTTACGCTGCGGCGCCCGGGGAGCAATGGGGGGGGGGGGGGGGGGGGGGCGTTGCATTGCTCAAGGGCACCTCAGTCGTGGCCGGCCCGAGACTCGAACCCACAAAAACGACGATGTCATTTGAGCTACTTAAATTAAATATTTGTATAAATCTCGCAGCTTATTTCGACACACCCACATTTAGTTGCCAGTGGTTGCCACAAGAAGTCGGAAACTCTCTGTTTATCAACCTTAGTTATTGTCAAAATAAATAAATAAATAAATAAAATAAAATAAAGGTTTTCCCAGACCACCAAAAACAAATGTACTTATTAAGCACAAACAACCAAATACTGTAGCACACAGCAACTTCATAGTGTGTTTGTTAATCTCCACAATAACAACAATAAGTAGTAAAAATAAAAATAAAATAAAAACTCATTAGCAAAGCATTTAAATAAATGCAACTCACAATGGACCTTAATAACATCGCGCTAATGACCCTAGCCTACTTTTCATGATACTATGCACAGTGTCAGCATTTAGAAATTGAGAAACTCAATCATGAGTAAATGCTAATGTTCCAAATTAGCAGGTTTTCCTGATTTAAGCAGGTTAACAGTAAACAAGGCACTACAATAAACACACACACACACACACACACACACACACACACACACACACACACACACACACACACACACACACAAATGAGATGATCATGTTTACAGAACATTATGTGACTGTGTATAAGAAGTTTTATGTTAGCATGCTAAAAGCTGTCTGTTCTCCTGTCTAGCTGTTAGCCAGTTTAATTTCAAACTCAAAAACGTTTTGTGTATTTTTATTGCATACAATACAATGTCAAATAACGGTGGCTTAAGAGCGGATAACATCACCTGGCTGATTATTAATATTTACTTTCAGTACAAGGAGTTTGCAGCAGCATTAAGTATAAAGAACAAAGAGAATGATGAAGTGCAAAATAAATCAGCGAGGTAAACTTTTTAATCTTTTATTTTTCCTGCAGTCACAAGAACAAGAAGACATGAAAATGCAAACTAAGACTTTAATCTTAAACTATAATACAATTACTCACCCTCCATCCATCATCTGTTTGTATTTACACTGATAAGGGTGCTGATGAACAAACCTTTGTTCATATGCTTAAAGGTGACCAACAGAATGAGCCGAATCTCAGGAACCAAAACTGTTTTAGCTTTTAGTACAGGCTATTTATTTATTTATTTATTTATTTATTTATTTATTTATTTATTTATTTATTTATAATATTTTAGTTCTAAAACTTCAATAAAAAGCTTCAATCCTATGAATTAGTGAAATGTGAAGTGTTTAAATTTTTTGAAGATATGTTATTTTTAAATAATAAGGACTCCATTTATGCTAACATACCTTAGTTTTAGCTTAAATTAGCTAACAGAGCAAGCTAGTGAAATAATAACCCAGGGCTGTCAAGTATCACGCGTTGAGAGTGACAGTCACTCATTTGGGTCTTTTGTCACGCTCTCCCCCACACATCGTATTTCTCACACAGAAAACTTAATATCTTAAATACCCAAAATGTATCAGTCCGCGCTGCTGTCTCTATGGAACCGGGCTGGAACCAAGCGCTTCTGCCCTGGAGTTCTTAGTCGAGTCTGACACTTATCAGCCAATCAAAACAAGGAGGCTACACAATAGCCAATCAGAAAATAGCACTATTGTATCGGGGTAAGATTTAACGCAACAACCAATAAAAAAGCATATCCTGGAATTGTTCAGCATCATCCTTGTTCACCCACAGAGAAAACCACAGGAGCTGCGAGCATCACTTTGAGCACAGAGTGGGAGGTGGGGGGTAATCGTGGGGGCGTTGGGGGGGTTGGAGATGTCACTCTTGCCTGTCTACAAAACCTGAGAGCCCTGATAACCATTTTGATAGTGGATAATACTTTAATATTAACATGAGCAGTGTGAAAACTGATTTGATATATAAAAAATTAAATAAATTAGTGAAAAAAAACCCCATAAGACTCACTAAACTGACCTAAAGCCTCCCACTTTGAGAATTTAACCCAGGGAAATCAGCCTGCAATAATTCTCCTTCCAATTTTACAATCAGAAAAGAGGTCTAATCACAGGTAAGAGAAGTAGCGATGATGGAGCTAAGTGTGGCCTGATCAATAAACCACATTTATTAAAAACGAACAAAATGAGTGGAAAAGGGAAAAGCTTTATTAACCACAAGATTGAGGTAAAAATCAAATAACAGTTCCACAGGGCACTACCGACTGTGTACCAGCTTTCTTTCAGAAACACAGCGTGATGGCCGCAGAGCGGAAGCAGTTCTATAACCATACAAAAATGTAGGAAAAGTGGACTGGTGATCCCAGCCATGCATGATCACAACACTTCCAGAGAGAAAGCACAAAGATGTTAGATGGTCAATACAATGACGGATATATTGCAACAGATACTGTCAAGAGGTATTAGAGCTTCTGATTGACTACCCCTAGCTAAATGATCAGTTTATTTAGCTGAGAAAGAAGCCGGAAATACACAAAACAAAACAAAACAAAACAGAAGACAGCAGCATAGGGGATACTTGCCATTAAAATATACTGCAGCTCATAGTCATAGTCAGTCATCCATCCATCTATTTTCTGTACTGCTTATCCTACAGAAGGTTACAGGGAGCCTGGAGTCAATCCATCCCAGGGGACTCAGAGCACAAGGTTGGGGACACCCTGAACGAGATGCCAGTCCATCGCTGGGCACAATCACACACACATTCACACACTACAGGCAATTTAGAGATGCCATTCAGCATACACCACATGTCTTTGGACTAAGGGAAGAAAACCAGAGGAAACCGCCACCGTACAGGGAGAAGATGCAAAATCCACCAACACTGGATGGGAGTTGAACCCTCAACCCTGAGTTCTGGGTTGAGGGTGCTACCTAGTAAGCCAGCGTTCCTTAACATAGTCATTAAAAAGAAAGTTCTGAGACGGTAAATCACAATAAGATGGTACAGATATTTTAAAACTACACGTAAGAAGCATGGGCCTGCCATGAACATTTATATAACATTGCAATAACATCTTTAGAAATCTGTCTATATTATTTACCAAATTTGGGATATGACCGATATTCGATATCTCACTGTAACATTTTGGTGTTTATTTATTTGATGCAAACGATTCTTAGGTCAAATCAGCATGCAACATGCGTCTGTAGAACTCCTTTGCTGCATGGCTTTATACAGTACAGTATGGATCCTAAGACAGATTTGAGTACATTGAAACTGTGTTCATTTATTGGATTACATTCTTTTTAAACACATAATGCAGGAAAGAGTCAATTCACTGGAACCAGTGTGTGTGTGTGTGTGTGTGTGTGTGTGTGTGTGTGTGTGTGTGTGTGTTTATAATGGGTAGATGGACACTGTCTCAAAGCAGCTTTACAGAAATATAGAAATTTAAAATATTCATTTTGAATGGAAAAACGCAAGCCAGAGGTGACCATGGCAAGGAAAAGTAAAACACTCTCTGCTTGTGAAGTCACCAGATTTACCTCTTTACATAAAATTATGTATATATTAAAAAGGCTTAACTAAACATATATGTGTTCAGCCTAGACTGTGACTGTGTCCGTGTCCTGAACCATTATTTAATTGGAAGTCTGTTCCTTAACTGCAGGGCTTTGTAAGAGAAAGCTCTGCCCCCTGCTGTAGCCTTCACTATTCGAGGTAACACCAAATAGTCTGCACCATTTGATTGAAGGAAGTGTGTTAGGATCATAAAAGACCAAATGTTTGCTCATGTACTGTGGAGCGAGACCATTCAATGCTTTATAGGTCAATGGCGAAATCTGAATAGGAGCCGACGCAGACGGAATGATGTGGTCATATCCTTTAGTTCTAGGACTTTTATTGTTAGCCATTCTGGGCTAACTGGAGCTTGTTTGTGCACATAATGGAACATCCAGTTACAATAATCCGACCTTGAGATAACAAAAACATGAACTAGGTTTTCTGCATCGTTGGTTGTGCAGTTTTGCTATATATCTGGAGTAAATAATCACACTAAGTTGAAACAAAAATGTTATGTCTGAGCCTGTTCTCTGGCCTCAGCTTCTAAAGTTGGCATTATGCGAAGAATGATTTTAAATGTTGGAATGAATATGTGACCAAATAAAGGATTCTTTAAACAATATAATACAACATACTATATATATATATATATATATATATATATATATATATATATATATATATATATATATATATATATATATATATATATAGTAAAACAACAAGATAGTAGGTCATAATAAACAATGTACTACAATGTAATACAACGACAATAATATAATATAATACACTTTAAAACACTTTACTGAAAACATATAGTTTTCTATAACAATAAATATCATCAGAATAGCACTGGAAGCTAATAGCAGGTTTCCGAATAATTGAAAAGAAGCATGTATATGATACGTATACTTATATACATATACAGCACAGTTGTAAGAAGTCAGTTATGATAGAGAGGCAAGACAGAGAGGGTTAAGGGCCTTGCTCAAATGGCCCAACAGTGTGGGCCCCTGAACTCCTGATAAGTAAGTCAGAGATTTGTTGAGAAACACCTGCCCAGGTTTACCCAGTGTTAGCAAACAAAAGAAAAAAGCAGTGTGCTTAAAACAGAACCTTTTGGAACACCAAACTTTACATTTACTATGCATCAACATTTACATCCACAAACTAATACAAAATCAGTCAAATAAGACCTGAGCCAGGAGACAGATGGCTGTTCGCTTACCTTCAAAAACATTTTCTATAAACGAATATCATCTCTGTTTATTCTTAGGCACTCTTTCGGCCAAATTTCATCACTTCTTCATACGATGAGTCGGGGATCTTTAAATTAGACTTAATCTGCTTACCATCTGAAACAATAATGAATCTGACTGGCTAGTATCATTCAGTAGTCTAATTCACAACACTTATAGACAACCTATATATATATATATATTTTTTTTTTGCATGTTTGTAATTTATAAATATGATATAAATATAAATTTCTGTTTGAATATATGTGTTATTTTCAGAAATTCGATCAACTTTATTTGTATAGATCTTTTAATGATGTAATTTGTCACCAAGCAGCTTTACAGGAATATAAATATTCAGAATAGAAAATTAATAAAATCTACAGAGCAAGCCTAGGGCAACGATGGCAAGTTAAATCTCTCTGAGACGTTTCTAGAAAGAAACCTTGACACTTAAATGGGACCTTACCCTCATCTGGGTAACACCAGATAGAAATGTGAACTCCATATCTCTATAACTCTATAACATAAATAGTTAATTTGTACTTAGCTAATAGTTAGCTGCATTTTAGCAGAAACTATTTCTTTTGTTACAGTAAAATTCGAAGACTGATTGGCAGTCCTATGACTTCTTGTCTTGTCTTCTGACAGACAGCTGTGTTTCCCTTATTAAAAAGAAAAAAAAAAATCCCACTCCTCTATTCCTACCTTAGATACAGTGCAGGAGGTTCAGATCCACCATGACTCTGATTCAGTAAAGTGTTTACTTTCAACGTTTACGCATGAACGAATGTTCACTTGGAGCAATACAGCAAATACACTCACCAGAAGACTATAGTTTTTTTTTTTCCCCCTGAATGTAAATACCAAGAGCAGGGACACTTGCTGACTCAAGTCGGTTAGGCGAACACTCAATTTACACATGCGACTTCAAGTCCTATCTGGACAGGATTACTTTCACTGGGTGAAGTCTGTAATAACATTTTCCACAGTGGCCACTGGATGAGACGAAAATGATGACAGCGGAGAAGAACGATGGGAGGAAAAACTCATGGCTGAAAGACACGGCTGATCAAGATGGGAGTTAGCATTAGCACCTGAACATGGTGGAATTTTAACAGGACCTTAAATATAATCCTAAACAAATGCACGAGTCTTTTATATGAGTTTCAATAATGCAGGTACTGTAGCTTTAGAAATATCCAGCAAATGAACTGAAATGAAAAGGAAGGACAGAACGAGAAAAAAATCATATTGTAGTGGCTGATATTATCTCGCTAGTGAGTTAAATACATATAGTTGAGTGTTCCATTACTTAGATACAGAAACAATGAGGCTCTTTTTGCTTTTATTTAATGGCTCTGATGTTACTGTTTTTACTCTAAAGCTCCAGTATGACACAGTGTTTTTTAAAAAAAGTTTTCTTTTTCTACAGATAGATAGATAGATAGATAGATAGATAGATAGATAGATAGATAGATAGATAGATACTGTAGATAGATAGATAGATAGATAGATAGATAGATAGATAGATAGATAGATAGATAGATAGATAGATAGATAGATAGATAGATACTGTAGATAGATAGATACTGTAGATAGATAGATAGATACTGTAGATAGATAGATAGATAGATAGATAGATAGATAGATAGATAGATAGATAGATAGATAGATAGATAGATAGTGCTGCTCTCTTAATGACTAACACTACACTTGTAGACACCACCAATGTGTTATACTGTACATTGTCTCTACTGTTCTCAGCCTTTTTTTTTCAGAATTGTCTGTGTTATTGTGTGTGTGTGTGTGTGTGTGTGTGTGTGTGTGTGTGTGTGTGTGTGTGTGTGTCAGAAAGTGAGAAAGTGGAGGATGAGATTGAATCTTAGCCACTTCCTCCGCTCAGCGTCGCTCGGCAGTAAGGCTTCATTAGTAATCTGCTGGAGTATTGATACCCGCTGCTACACTCAATTAACTGGGAACATTTTTATTTCAGCCTCGTATGATTTAGCTCTCAATTTTTTCAATTTTTGTCAGGCTCCTGTGGATTTCGGTGGGAGTCTGTGAGCTGCACTTTGATAGGTGCACGCTTACTCTTGGTTGAAATTACACTGATTGGTCAGGGTTGTTCTGTTTAGCTGATCTGAAGTCCAGAGTCTCAAACCATCAGTCCATATATTGCTTCAGCAGAATAACAGCCACAGGTTAAGTATTTCAAAAAGAAATGATATATTTTTTTGTGAGTCCTGGCCTCCAATATGCACACAACAATCAAATGTTGCCTGCAGACAACGACGCGTGCGTCTAGAGGTTGATGGATGCAAAATCCACAAGTCCTCCAGACTCAAAGTTCTTTCAGGAAGAAATAACAAGTCTGGCTACAGCCAGAGAAAATGGACAAGATGGTTACTTGGCCTATTGTTAGTCCTGTTGCTCTGCTTTGACCTCAAAGCAGTAGCACGTGATCACACTGAACACTGCGCAGACATGACCTGCCACTCCATGCCAAAGCCCTAATGGAAGCAGTCACATAACACATCCAGTGCCCACCTTTACCTCCTTCTTGACTCACTCTAGGGCACTTATTGGTGTCAGGACTCAACCCGGACTTTTGGCCACGTGCTGTTTTTGTTTATCTTCTTCGTCACGTGTCTGCCCCGCCTTCGTCTGCCCCTCCCTGTCTTCACACCTGATCCTTATTGTGTCATCGTGTCTTTTTATATTTAAGTGAGCCGCGTTGCCGAGTGCAGCGCGGAATCATTAGTTACGTTTACCCCTTGTCATGTCTAGTCTATGTTAAGTGTCTTCATTTGTATTGCTTTTGTTTTCGTCTTTATGTCGTTGTCTTTATCATTTATTAAACCCCTTTCATTTGAAGCTATCCTGCATACGGGTCTGTCTCCTTCCTCTTCCGGTTGTGACAGAATGATTCCGCCTCCGAACTGAGACCCAGCAGGATAGCTTCCAGCTCTGACCGTTTTTTTTTCTTCTTCCCCTGGACTATTCCGGCAGTCCTTCTGACCCTTTTTTCTTTTTTCGGTGGCATCGCTCCGCACTTTTTCCGGTGAGGGACGGCGCTACACTTTCGGTTCCGTCCGAAGCGGTCGTCGCCTCACTTCCTTCGCGGAGGATGTCACCATACCGTTTTTGCCCCTTTTTTATTTTTTGGTGCCCTGCGGCATCGCCCCGCATTTTTTTTCGGTGAAGGACGTCGCTCCACTTTCGGTTCCGTTCCGAGGAGGGCGTCGCTTCACTTCATCCGCGGGGGGTGCTGCAGGCCCAGGGCGAAGGACTTTTCCCACCCTCCCACCCTTCATATTCTGGTCATCGGGACGTGGATCTGGCAGCGGTGCGTCGGGGGTTATGTGTGGCCCTCCAGCTCGGCTGTGGACGTCGCTCGGTCCTCCAGCTCGGCTGTAGACGTCACTCGGCCCTCCAGCTCGGCTGTTGATATCGCTCGGCCCTTAAGCTCGGCTATGGAAGTCGCGTGGCCCTTCTGCTCGGCTGTGGACGTCGCTCGGCCCTTCTGCTCGGCTGTGGACGTCGTTCGGCCCCTCTGCTCGGCTGTGGACGTCGCTCGGCCCTCGCTGGCTGTGCCTGCCGTGTGCCTTGCTCCCCCCATCTACCTCGACGTGTGCCTTGCTCCCCCCACCGGCCTCGCCGTGTGCCTTGCTCCCCCCACCAGCCTCGCCGTGGACCTTGATCCCCCCATCTGCCTTCGCCGTGTTCCTCGCTCCCCCATCTGCCTTCGCCGTGTTCCTTGCTCCCCCATCTGCCTTCGCTGTGTGCCTCGCCCCCCGGACCTTGTCGGGGTTTGGCGCTTCGGGAGCCGCGCCTCGAGCGGGGGGGGTACTGTCAGGACTCAACCCGGACTTTTGGCCACGTGCTGTTTTTGTTTATCTTCTTCGTCACGTGTCTGCCCCGCCTTCGTCTGCCCCTCCCTGTCTTCACACCTGATCCTTATTGTGTAATCTTGTCTTTTTATATTTAAGTGAGCCACGTTGCCGAGTGCAGCGCGGAATCATTAGTTATGTTTACCCCTCGTCATGTCTAGTCTATGTTAAGTGTCTTCATTGTATTACATTATATTGTATACAGTATTGCTTTTGTTTTCGTCTTTATGTCGTTGTCTTTATCATTTATTAAACCCCTTTCATTTGAAGCTTTACATTATGTATATGTTCTGACTCATTTTAACAAGACACAGCAAGAATGCTTATAAGGAGGAATAAACAGCTTCCAGTGTAAAATATAAGCAATATTGTTACTAGAATGACATTTCCACCACTGTCAGGGTTAATATTAAGACTCTTTCCCAGAACATTTATGTCCTTAATCCTGTGTCAGATTGGGTCATTTTAGCATTTTTTTTTTGAGACTGTATGTAAACAATCCCAGTTTCCTGGATCCCAAGCTCCCACTGCCATAGTCTTTGTTTAAATCCCAGGCAGGGGACCAACCTTGTCACTGAGGAGTTAACTCCCACCTGGTCCCAAGCCTGCCACTGTGAAATTAAGTCTCAGCTGGTCCCAACCCTGCCACTGAGGGGTTTACTCTTACTGTCCCAATGCTGCCACTGAGGGGTTAACTCTTACTGTCCCAATGCTGCCACTGAGGGGTTTACTCTTAGTGTCCCAAGCCTGCCACTGAGGGGTTTACTCTTACTGTCCCAATGCTGCCACTGAGGGGTTTACTCTTACTGTCCCAATCCTGCCACTGAGGGGTTTACTCTTACTGTCCCAACGCTGACACTGAGGGGTTTACTCTTACTGTCCCAATCCTACCACTGAGGGGTTTACTCTTACTGTCCCAACGCTGACACTGAGGGGTTTACTCTTACTGTCCCAACGCTGCCACTGAGGGGTTTACTCTTACTCTCCCAATCCTACCACTGAGGGGTTTACTCTTAAGGTCCCAACGCTGACAATGAGGGGTTTACTCTTACTGTCCCAACGCTACCACTGAGGGGTTTACTCTTACTGTCCCAACGCTGCCACTGAGGGGTTTACTCTTACTGTCCCAATCCTACCAC
The DNA here is from genome assembly GCF_022655615.1 of Tachysurus fulvidraco. NCBI lineage: Eukaryota > Metazoa > Chordata > Actinopteri > Siluriformes > Bagridae > Tachysurus > Tachysurus fulvidraco. Next base: position 6,467,677 of record NC_062522.1, read on the forward strand.
TGAGGGGTTTACTCTTACTGTCCCAACGCTGCCACTGAGGGGTTTACTCTTACTGTCCCAATCCTACCACTGAGGGGTTTACTCTTACTGTCCCAACGCTGCCACTGTGGGGTTTACTCTTACTGTCCCAACGCTGCCACTGAGGGGTTTACTCTTACTGTCCCAACGCTGCCACTGAGGGGTTTACTCTTACTGTCCCAACGCTGCCACTGAGGGGTTTACTCTTACTCTCCCAATCCTACCACTGAGGGGTTTACTCTTAAGGTCCCAACGCTGACAATGAGGGGTTTACTCTTACTGTCCCAACGCTACCACTGAGGGGTTTACTCTTACTGTCCCAACGCTGCCACTGAGGGGTTTACTCTTACTGTCCCAATCCTACCACTGAGGGGTTTACTCTTACTGTCCCAACGCTGCCACTGAGGGGTTTACTCTTACTGTCCCAATCCTACCACTGAGGGGTTTACTCTTACTGTCCCAACGCTGCCACTGTGGGGTTTACTCTTACTGTCCCAACGCTGACACTGAGGGGTTTACTCTTACTGTCCCAATCCTACGACTGAGGGGTTTACTCTTACTGTCCCAATGCTGACACTGAGGGGTTTACTCTTACTGTCCCAACGCTGCCACTGAGGGGTTTACTCTTACTCTCCCAATCCTACCACTGAGGGGTTTACTCTTAAGGTCCCAACGCTGCCACTGAGCGGTTTACTCTTACTGTCCCAACGCTGCCGCTGAGGGGTTTACTCTTGCTGTCCCAACGCTGCCACTGAGGGGTTTACTCTTACTGTCCCAACGCTGCCAATGAGGGGTTTACTCTTACTGTCCCAACGCTGCCACTGAGGGGTTTACTCTTACTGTCCCAATCCTACCACTGAGGGGTTTACTCTTACTGTCCCAACGCTGCCACTGAGGGGTTTACTCTTACTGTCCCAACCCTGCCACTGAGGGGTTTACTCTTACTGTCCCAACCCTGCCACTGACGGGTTTACTCTTACTGTCCCAATCCTACCACTGAGGGGTTTACTCTTACTGTCCCAACGCTGCCACTGAGGGGTTTTCTCTTACTGTCCCAACGCTGCCACTGAGGGGTTTACTCTTACTGTCCCAACCCTGCCACTGAGGGGTTTACTCTTACTGTCTCAACGCTGCCACTGAGGGGTTTACTCTTACTGTCCCAACCCTGCCACTGAGGGGTTTACTCTCAGCTGATCCCAAGCCTGCTACTGAAGGTTTAACTCTAAGCTGGTCCCAACCTTCCAATGAATGGTTAACTCTCAGCCAGTCCCAACTGAGTTAACTTTCACTGCCCTAGCCCTGCCACTGAGGGGTTTACTCTCACTGTCACAACGCTGGATAAAATGAGAGGATTGCATCGACATACACATCAGACATACAACCAAATTCATATGCCAAAAAGTCAAAAAAATGTCATCCGTGGTTGTCCTCCTTTACCCAGCAATGTCCACCAGGGTTTAATTGGTGGATATTACTGGGTAAAGGAGGACAACCACGGATGTCTGTTTATCAAAGAGGGTTTGAGATAATATAGATACAATTTCCTGGCATTTATGTACAACGCATAATGATTTTACAGCCTATTTGGAAGAACTTATAAACACAATAGTCTAACACTAACATGCTTGTAATTATTTAATTCTTGTATGTCATGTACACTCTTTGTCCAAAACTTTGACAATAAAACGGTAAAGTAAGCACTGATTTAATCACTGCAGTACACTTATGGTTTCTCATTGAGCTAAATGTAAACACAATACCTTTATTACTCCTTTTGCAAAACAAACCACTACATCTAGAAAGAGGACCCTGAAAGAGTTCAGTCTCTGTAGGTAACATTGAGAATCTGCTGTTTTCACCTCTTATACAGCATTTGTGTATTTACTGTATTTAATCTAGCGCTAGCACACACGTCTCCTCCAGCAATGGTTGTCGTTGTCCTATTTTTTAACTGCGGGATCATATATAATACGCTGTACAGTACATGCGTTCTGTATGCAAGATTTTCTTCACCTCATCTTAAGCTTCCTGAAGAAAGAGCGATAATCTGTCAAGCCGAAGACTCGAGCCGAATCCATGTATAAGGACCGACAACTGTTTTCATTTCACCTGATGCTATTTCTTTCAATACTGTTCACTCGTACAAGTGCACGGGAACCGACCGAGGACAACAGCCATGTATTTTTACTGCTACTGTACAGTATGTGTATGAGCATTAAACTGTATACATATATCTTTGCCTGTATATTTCTGTCCTGTTTTTGTTTGCTCATTGAGGAAATGATAAAAACAACAACATCAGCTTGTCACATAATTGAGAAGATTGTAAGTGTTTACCTCAAAGCATTGATTTGATTGTCTTAAGTCTTCTTTCATAAATGATAAACATCTCCTCACAGAAGAGAATGCCTCATCAGAGCAACGTCTATTCACCTTGTTACATACAGTGCATAAATTATATGAGCACCTCTCATACGAGTCCTTCGAAAGAGCTGTTACTATACCGTATAGTCGTGATAACATATTAGAACCATATCGCATTCATTAAAAAAAACCTGTGATCACAGCTAACGCTATTGTCGAAGGCGCTGTCGTATAAAATCAATCAACGCCTACTGGCTATCTAATCTAATGTTTTAAGCTACAGTATTTAGTACTAGAGCATGCATAAGAGTGCTACTGCTAGTGTTTTTGCTGCTCGATGTGTCCTACTTTTTCCCATTTTTAATTAACTTCCTCTGATGCTCAGGTTAGCTCTTTGGCCAAGCTTCCTACCTTCCTACCGATCAGATCTTGTCTCATAATTTTCTGCCAAATCCCTCATCCATTTTGCCTTTGTCTCCAGCCACCGAGATTACCGCTGTTCCTTTCTCACAGGTATCAGCTCCACATCCCTGTACAAGCTTCCAGCTTCTTACCAACACCTGATCCTGACACCATATTACACCTGTACTCCAAACTCTTTACCGGCTTCTCTATAAAGGAACATATTCAGCTCCAAATCCGCCTTCTCATTTATAAATCCCTCGGTAATCTCTCTCTCTCCCTGCCTCTTTGACCTTCTCCATCCGTTCTGACACATCCGCATTCTTACATCCTCCTCTTCTGCCTTGCTCATTTTATGGCTGAGTTTGTACTGTGGTAGCAAGTCGGCATAGTGTTCCCTTCCTCTGATACGTGCTCTCTATTTAGCACCATTTTCCAACCGTTATCTGCGTTCGAAGGCATTTTTTCGAGGCTGTCTCTCTCTCTCTCTCTTCACTTTATGTTTCTTACCAAGTATTTTATATTTTCTTCTCTTGTCTGATACGGTGTACTCTCAAGCATCGTCTGTACAGTATCTTCCAAAAAAACAATACAAATGTGTCCATGTGGGTTTCCTTCCACTTCCCGAAAGCATGCCATTGGCTAAGCTAAATTGGTCTTAGGTGTAAAGGTGTACATCGTGCTGCAGAGATGGACTCGAGTTCCACCCAAGGTGAACATAAATAAATAAATCTATACTCCAATACACTCCATGTACGGTCCAGGAGGCAGGTGGTTATTTGGCAAATTAAATTTGCTGATCACAGAAACGAATTAAAAATCGTGCAAACTTGATTATTTACAGTAATTCAAAATTACTGCAAATAATCATGTTTGCAGATTTGAGATAAAACACATTTAGCGTCCTCGGTTCGTGTGTGTCAGACACGAATACGGCTCTAAGAAAGTAATTACATATGTTTTCACACACAGGTAGGAGTTTAAAAGAAGAGTCACGAACTTGCAATTTTGTAGTTTTGAGTAGTTTTCTGCAAACACACACA